>NC_133373.1:38597516-38640016 GCF_049309525.1 Garra rufa
ATACAGGCCTAATTCTACAGACTTGATGAATCTTTGTCTTATTCTGTATGTCTAGCACATTTGCAGGTGAACATAAAATTCGGGCTTGTTCTATTTATTTATTTTTTGTTTTGTTTTGTTTTTTTTTTTTTCTACCTCATCTGACCCTCTTTTTCTTTGTCTTCCAAAACACACCTGTTCCGAATGACCATCCTTGCCATATTTATTTATGGAGATGTTGTACAGCTGGGTCTGTAAAGGTGCCCTTGAATACAGATGTTTTATTTCATGCTGCGATTACATTTTTGGTTAATGTTGAAAATGCTAAAATTAGACTATTATTTCTACCTGTTTGTGAGTTTGTTTATTATAAAATATAGTAAATAGTTTAAATATAACATTTCTTCATTATTTCAGTTTAGTTTGCTTTTAATAAATGTATTTATTCAGTCTATACTCTGTTCTGTTGGTTGTTGTATTTACAGTATTTTCCTATTGCAATGGCAAGTAAATAATAACCTGGTAAAATTAAATAAATAAATAATAATAATAATAATAATAATAATAATAATTATTATTATTATTATTATTATTATTATTATTATTATTTTATTTTACTTATTTATTTGCATTTGTAATATTTATTTGCCCCTCTTAAAGAGGAAATGATATTGCAATGCCATGGTAAATATGAATGTTGCTCTTATATTACTAACTGAATAAATGAATGAATGAATGAATTTAAGATTAAATAATAATACAATAATGGTTAAATAATAAAATAAAATAATTTACTTAAATTAAATTGAATATAAAATAAGTAATATTTAATAGCCTTGGTCAACCCCTGGATTTTCTCAGTAAAACTTTATATTAACTTTCATAAACAACATTATACTATTTAGGGAATCAGTAGTAAGAAGGTTAAAAATTAATTCATAGTAGGTGTCATGAAATTGTAAAAAAAAAAAAGATTCCGTGATTTCCGTCTGTTTCATATTCTCCACAGAGCTCCAGTGATAGAGAGCGGGTCCCGTGAATGATGATCTGCCGGTAGATGGTCGGTGCGGCGTTGACATGCGCAGTACGCGGCGCGCAGCCCGTGATGCTGTTCAGTGTATGTGTGTGTCCGTCCGCTGATTTCATCTCACACACGCGCTCCTCTCCTCCATCCTCCTGGATCTTCCTCCCGAGCGCATCTTCCTTCGGAGCGGCGGCAGCGGCGGCGTCGGGGTTTTCCGGTACGTGATTCTGTTTGTTTATGTAAATAAACGCGTTTGCAGCAGCAGCGCGCGCTGGACGCGTCTCAAACCTAGACGCGCGTGCAGCATGTCTGGAGATAAACACACACGCGGCGTTGAGATGCGTGCAGCGTTTTCAGTCATGCACTTCATACCCAGAAACGTTTTTGGGCTTCATATGGACGTGTTCCAATCCAACAGCAATTTTGGACATAAACATAGACGAGTTCCAAGTCAGCGCTATTTTGGACATTAGAAGTGTGTGAAGCATTTTGACCATAATAACAGTCGTATTCCATGTCAATAGCAGTTTTGGCCATCATATGTGTGCTTGTAGCATTTTTGGCTATCATTATAGACACTTCCAAGTCAGCAACATTTTATGATGCCTGTATGATGCAGTTTGTAAGGTTTGAGACACAGCCTGTGGATCATCAGACGGCCTGTTGCAGTGAATCTCATGTGAATAACATGATGGATAAAACATGTTAATGTCTGGAGAAGCTGTTTTAGGGTTTTATTTCAGGACTGTGTGATGAGTCTCTTTTGTTTACAGCCAAATGACTTCATGAGCTGATGGTGATGTAGAGAGAATTTACTGTGATTTAATGTGGCATATCAGCACATAATGTGGCATAAGCTTTGTTAATTCTTTAGTTTAATTCAACTGGTGCATATGCTGTGTAGTAATGTTTTGTGCAGTAATTGTTTACTGTATTTTATTTTGCATTCCCTATGTATGTTTACTTCTGTAATGTGACCTATTTAAGAAAACCCTCAGGGTGGGACTCTGTTTTATTCATTAGGAATTGATTGGATCATGAAGATTAGGCGTTTCATAGCAGAATGGAAGTCGGTGGTTTGGAGGATGGAGTTGGAAAGTACAGTGTTCATGATGTCAGATGAAAAGGAAAAGTCAGTTTAGAGGTTCTTACAATTTAACAAACGATTATAAAGTCAAAACTTTTTTTTCAGAATGTGCACTGACAAATGGAAGCCTGTTTCCACCACTGAATAAAAAAAAAAGAAAAGTAATACATTTTTTGTGAAGAGACATTGTGAGACAGAAATCTGACTCTGTTACTTGCAATTATCTCATAATTCCAAGTTTCTATCTCATAGATGATATCACTGAATTCATTGATGAACTGCCTTGAACTGAAAATTGATTATTTACAATAATGCGTTACCTACACACTATTGTGCTGTTTAAATACTGTGCAGTTGCTTTGACACAATCTGTATTGTTAAAAGCGCTATATGAATAAAGGTGACATAGTTCATAGTTTACATCTTACAATTCCCAGTTTATCCCACAATTCACAGTTTTATCTCTTACTTTTCCAAGTTTATATCTGAGTTTATATCTCACAATTTAGAGTTTGTGTCTCAAAATTCCAAGTTGATATCTCAAAATTCCGAGTTTATATCTCACAATTCTGAGCTTATATCTCACAGTTCTGAGTTTATATCTTACTATTCCAAATTTATATCTCACAATTATGAGCTTATATCTCAAAGTTCTGAGTTTATATCTCAGAATTCCGAGTCTATATCTCACAGTTATGAGTTTATATCTCAAAATTTCAAGTTTATATCTCAAAATTTCAAGTTGATATCTCACAATTCCGAGTTTATATCTCATAGTTCCAAGTTTATATCTCATAGTTTATATCTTACAAATCTGAGTTACATTTACATTTCACAATTCTGAGTTCATTTCTCACAGTTCCAAGTTTATATCTCAAAATTCCAAGTTTATATTTGCTGCAAACTAAAAAAAGGTAAAAATGATATTTTGGTTTGTAATTCTGACCTTTTTTCTTGCTATTGTGAGCTTTTATCTCACAATTCTGAGAAGAAAAAAAAAGTTAGATATAGGATATAGAAACAGAATTGCTGAACGAAAGTCAGAATGAGATGAAAAAGTACTTTTGAAAAGTTACCTTGTATTTGTTGTATTCTGTGGCATAATTCAAAACCAGAACATGTTTGAAGAGAATAAATAGGGTTGATTTTGATTTCACAGATCTTTAAAGTATGTTTTGTTCTTTTAAAGACAAATTGGATCTATTTTATATGACAAATATTAGGTTTGTGACGTTGACGTGAGCTGTGTACTAGTTTGGCTGAAGCCTTTTATGAGTCACTGACACCTGCTGGTTACACCTGTCAGATCAACCTTTATTGACTCTACTGAATATCTTTAGACTAGATTGTCTGGAACATGAGACCAGAGCGCATATATCTGTCTCAGGATGGTAGTTTGATTTGATTTTAACATGTGCATTGCTAATGAGTTGTTTTGTTTAATGCAAGTCAGTCAGAGAATTGAAAGGAGCACAGCAAACTCTGAGCGTTCAGACAACTAATGAATAAATTGATGATCTTTTATGAAATGAACTCCACACAAGTGCATTTAGGATGCAACCTAAATCTGCTTTCCAGAGGAGACGCACTGAATACTGAACATATGCGGTTTATCTGGGGGTTAAAAAAGTTCTCGAGCGCATAATGAATGAGTCTCTAATGCATCTGAATCTGTGCTGAGATGTAGCTTGCTGCAGAATGTGAGCTGTTTACTCTTAGTAATCTTGTTTGGGATCATAAAAGTCTTCATTATGTTTTCTAATGTCTCCCATAGGTTCAGAAAAATAAGTATGGACTTCTAAAATAATTTGCAGCAAGATGTGAGTGTTTGGAGCAGTGCAGCTTGAGAGTTTTATGAATAAATAAAATACATCTAGGCTGAGCAATGTAGGATTTTATATATCATACTCGATGTCTCAGCCTCTTCAGACTTCATGTGATGACACAAACAATTCACTGAATCTGAGTTTTTTATCAGTAATTCACCGAAATTAACTGAGCTGTTGTATCATCTCGAGATGCTGGTTAAACTAGCTTTTAGCAAAGCAAAATAAAATAAATGTTAAATGTTCTAGTGATGCACTGAAATTTTGGCAACCAAAAATATTCAGTAGAAAATTAATTTTCAGCTTCAAAAGGGCCGAAAAATAACTCTAGAGAAGAGCATTTTGACTAAATATATGTACTGTATTACATAATCATTATATTTCAACCTGTTACCGTTATTTACTATATGTTTGATTAAATCTAGCATTTTTTACAGCCATCATTGAAATGTTTATATTTCAGCAATGAATACGAGTTAAAACAATTACATTTTTGTAATTAAAAAGTTGATAATTCAATTACATTAAAAAGTTGATATACAATCTGCTTTATTTGCAGTTTACAACTCAGTATTTATGTAAGTGTTGATTATTAAATAAAGTTGAATAATTTTTTTGGTTTGTTTCGGTTAAAAAATCATTTTGGTGCATCAGTACTAGTTTCATATTTATTATTATTATTATTTAATTTGAGTTTTAGTTAAGTTATTTTCAGTTTTAATAAAACAAAAAATATAATGTTGTTTTGGCAAGTAACTAAATTTCATTTTGGTGCATATTTGTAATTTTCCTGTTTTCAGTTTAATTTTAGTTTCAATAAATTATTAATTTTGTTGTGTGTCGTGTGCATTTACAAAAAATACTTAGTGTTTCTTATTATTTAGATTTTTTTGTTTATTTTATTTTTAGTTTAGTCATTTTCATTTTAAAGAAACAAAAATAGAAATGTTTCCTTGGCAACTCACTACTTTTATTTTTTTAATTTTTTTGTTTTATGCATTTAAAAATATCCCTATTTAGTGTTCATTACTGTTATTATTATTTTATTTTTATTTTAGTTATTTTCACTAAAATTCATTTTGGTGAATCACTACTATATTTATAATTTTCCTGTTTTCGTTGTCATTTTAGTTTAATTTGAGTAATTTTTTTGTTTTTGTTTTTTTACAGAAATAATTTTTTTTAGTTTATTTTATTGTAAAGAAAAGCAACTCATTAAAATATAATTTTGGTGCATCACTATATTCGTAATTTTTATGTTTTCGTTATAATTTTAGTAATTTTGTTGTGTGCTTTATCGGTTTTATGCATTTAAAAATATTCCTACTTAGTGTTTATTATTGTTATTATTATTATTAGTTTATTTTATTTTTATTTTAGTTATTTTCAGTTTTAGTAAAAAGAAAATAGGCTAATGTTGCTTTGGAAAGTAACTAAAATTACTTTTGGAGGATCACTATATTCATAATTTTCCTGTTTTCATATTCATTTTAGTTTAAATTTGAGTATTTTTGTTGGTTTTATGCATTTACAAAAATAATTTAGTGTTTATTATTGTTTGAATTTTTTGCTAATTTCATTTTTAGTTTAATTATTTTAATTTTAAAGAAAAATGCTTTCATTATAATTTAGTAATTTTGTTGTGTGTTTGGTTTTATGCATTTAAAAAATTCCTATTTATTGTTTATTATTGTTATTATTAATAATATTTTATTTTTATTTTAGTTATTTTCTGTTTTAGTAAAAAGAAAATAGGCTAATGTTGCTTTGGCAAGTAAATAAAATTCATTAAAATTCTATGTTCATAATTTTCCTGTTTTCACTTAATAATGAATTATTAATAATATTTTTGTTGTGTGTTTTGTTGTTGTTGCTTTTATGCATTAAAAAATAACTTAGTGTTTATTAGTGTTAATTTGTTTATTTTATTTTTAGTTAATTTATTTTCATTGTAAAAAATAATTTTGGTGCATCACTACCATATTTATAAGGTAACACTTTACAATAAGGTTCATTAGTTAACATTAGTTAACCACATTAGTTAACATGAACTAATAATGAACTGCACTTATACAGCATTTATTAATCTTTGTTAATGTTAATTCCAACATTTACTAATACATTATTAAAATTTTGTTAACATTAGTTAATGCAGTGTGAACTAACATGAACAAACAATGAACAACTGTATTTCCATTAATTAATGTTATTAAAGATTAGTAAATACAGTAACAAATGTATTGCTCATGGTTAGTTCATGTTAGTTAATACATTAACTAATGTTTAACTAATGAACCTTATTGTAAAGTGTTACCATTTATAATTCTATATTCAGCAAAATCTTTGCATGCATAACACATTCCACTACAAACAAGTTATCATGTCATTATTAAACCCATAAATGAGTATTTACTGTTATGTTTGTTTATTGACATTCACTAATTCATTTTCACAGATCTGTGATGTTGTTTGTACAGAACCACATGCATATGATGCATTTACACTTCTCTTAACTGCATTAATACTCTATTGTGTGTGTGTGTGTGTGTGTGTGTGTGTGTGTGTGTGTGTGTGTGTGTGTGTGTGTGTGTGTGTGTGTGTGTGTGTGTGTGTGTGTGTGTGTGTGTGTGTGTGTGTGTGTGTGTGTGTGTGTGTGTGTGTGTGTGTGTGTGTGTGTGGCCGTTTTGCCCTCAGCCAGTTTAACACACCTGTCTGTCATCATTTGAGCGTAATGACTCCATTAAACAGCAGTGGCGATGCTTAACTGTAATGGAACATTCTGGATGGAGCTCTAGAGGTGGGCTTTGTGCTGTAGGTTGCAGTCACAGATTGATTGTCTTTTATTTAGAGCATTTTGTGCACATTCACTCTGTTATTTGTTTTATTTGCTGTCAGCTCTGTCTTATATATTATAGATGTTCACAGCGAGTACACATATGCGTGTTGTGGTGCCGTCGGCTCAGGTGTGGATATTTGTCTCCAGAGATGTTTGTCAGTAATGATTTTGTTTGGAGCAGGCCTTGGGAAAATTAGATGAAGAATATAAATGACCTACGCTTGTGCAGGGAAACCCCTCCAGGTCAAACGAGAGAGGACAGGCTGAGCAGGCTGTGTTTCTGATGCTGAAAGATGTGAGGAGCTTGAATCGTGCTGTTAGAGCTGCTGAGTCTTAAGAGTTTGAGCAGAAACATCAGATACTTGCTGTGGAAGAGCTAAATTGAAGAAATCGTTGTCTTAGAGAATGAGAATGCTGTCATCATTTGGCTTTCTTTTTAAAACATAAAAGATATTTTGAAGAAAAAAAACTGCTCTTTTTTTCGTGAAAAATGAACAGGGACTGAGGCTTTTAAACTTCTTAAAAGGGCAAAAACATCATGAAACTTTCATAAATACTTCATACAATTTGTGTACTAACAAACTTACAAACTAAGAAAAGTCATCAGAAGTGGCAACTATACATTTTGTGAATGGATCATTGTTTGGAATTGAATCTTTTAAGTGAATCAGATGATTCAGTTTTGATTCAACTTTTGACTGCACAGTTTGTAATATAAATAAACAAGTAAACTTTTTTTCTTAGAAATATGTTCAAATGATATATTTTTGAAATTTTATCATCATAAATGTTTTATATATTGTGTTTAGAATATTATCTACTTTGAATTTTTTTATCTTTAAAAAAATATTTATTTATTTTGGTGTGTATATATATATATATATAATAAACTTATAATTTTTAATAAAAAAAATAAATGCTAATAAATATTACTTGACAATTATAGCATTTTGTTAAATATTTTTTATTTGAATTTTAGTTTAAATTTGTTTTATGAATTATTGCCTTGGCAACTAATTAGTTTAATGGTAAAAAAATAATAATAATTTTTTCATAGAATGTTTTTTTATATCAGTTAAAGTTTTTTGTTATTTAAATTGATGGAGTGTTTTAATGTTTTTCAATAGTTTTTAGTTTGTATACATACACACACACACCCATAATAAAAAAATATATATTTTTTTAAAATAGTAATACATATTACTTTACGATTATAGCATTTTTTCATATTTTGATTTGATTTTTTATATTTTTTAATTGAATTTTAGTTTCAATTTGACACATTTCGTTGTTTCTCATTCGGTTTTTTAATGGAAATTCTTTTTTATATCGGTTAAAGTTTTTTCTTATTTAAAGTAATGGAATAATTTAATGTTTTTCAATAGTTCTAGTTTTTAGTTTCTGGTCTGAACTCTAAATGATAGTGAGTAATGACTTGTATTTCAGTCTGTTCCTCACAAAGCTGCCATATGGCTTCAGAATATGGCGCAAAAGCCAAAACGTACCACTTTAATGATTATTTTCAGAGTTTTATCACACTTTTATGTCATTTTTGAAGCTTGAAGGCCTAATCTTTTGTAATTGCACAGAAAACAGCAACCAGGACAATGCTTCGAAATGCCTCCTTTTGTGCTCATCAGAAGAAGGAAAATCGCACGACTCTAAAGCCGCACGCTGACAGAACTTTTATTTCCGACTGAACTATTCCTTTAAAAATTCAAGCCCTAATGCAGAAAGCCACGGCAGTCAAAGACATCTAAAGACCGCTTTACAGCATCCAACAAAAAAGGTTTGGGGAAAAAGCTTTAAACAGCAGCTGAGAGATTTGATGGCATAGGAGAAACATCACTAGAGTGACATTTCTTTGTGCGAGCGTCTGCATGTCTGCATATTCATGCCGCGCGAGTTCATGTGATGTTAAAGCGTTGTGCACATATTAGCGCAGAGTGAAGGTCGGGAACAGACTTATATGAGCTCCGCTGACATTTGCCTGGCATTTTTGATTCACTGAGGTCTTGTGATAGATCTTCCACCCTTGTTCTGGACACAGGTGATTATAGATGACCTGTTTGCTCTTTTGATGTTTCGAAGGTGTTTCCTCAGCAGATTGGATATTAGAGGCTCTAATGTTGCGTATATTATTAATGCAGTCTCATGTGTCATCATGTGACGCCCGTCTGTGGCATCAAATGCTCTTCATCTGAAACCTGCTGATTCTGCTCAGTAAAATCCAGGGCTTTGTTTCATGTTCACTCGTTGTTCCAGGATCACGCTGACTTTATCTAGTGGAGAAGAGAGACTCCCATCTGTCTGTCTAGTGATCGTACTGAGTCTCTGTGCTGTCATCAGACAGACCTGAACTTTAAAGCGCCACCTGAATAAAGCAGATCTGCTAGATATCCGCTGCCGATCTGTTTCCATGTATTCAGGGTCCAACACCTGCTAAAGGCAGATGAAAATTTACCAGCCATAAACATTGATATTTTCCATATATAGTAGCTTTGGTGGCTTAATGGGGAAAAGATTCCAGGTTAGAGATGTGACTAAACCTGATGAATAAAAAAATTGTATTTTTGTTCACTGAGGTTGAAGTAATGAAGACCTTTGAATCTTCTTTGATAAAGCTGTCTGTGTTTTGATTCACACTTTTGTTTCTACAATTCGATTTAAATCATAAATTAAGTTGGAAATTCTTAAGGGGGGACACTGCAGGCAAAACACTACAGTTTTTTTCATGCACTGGTCAAGTCTGAGATTTTGTGCTTTTTTAGACTAGTAGAAAGAAAACAACATCCAAAAGACACTGTTAAGTGTTTTTTATAGCACTTTATCTATTTGTGTCAAAAGATTTCAATTACAATGCATATTTTTAAGGCTGTTTTCTCAAAATGAGTTTTTTCTTCTACACTGAGCCATAAATCTGCACTTTAGTAGCACGTACACACACCATACTTAAAATTTTTATTCTTGTCTATATCCTGAAGGTTTTTACAGAGGAATTTGTTCATATATAATTTGATTGATTTTATACATAATTTTATTTCCCAAAAAACTGTAAAAAAAAATATATATATATATATAGTTTTCTGCCTGTTCTAAGTATTTTCTGAATTATGGAGTGACAAAATGACAAAATCCCTTCTGTAAAAACATTTGACTCTAATATGTCAAAAAATTTAAACAAGAAAACTGACGTTATCCAGTGTTTAGATTTTTGTACTAGAAATGTATGCAAACTAGCGCATATATCATTAAATAATGCATCATTTGCATATTAAAATCTAACATTTCAGAAAACTTGTGATACAAAAAATATTTGCAATTATCAATGTAATCAATCAACTGACTAAGTAAGGTGATAACTATTAGTTATTTTTTTTTACCCTATTCACCTGCAGTGTCTCGTCTTAGTAGTCTATTGGTGAGTAATTAGGAAAAAAAGTGCAATTTGGCACTTCTTGGTTAACTTCTTGGTATCATTACAACAATGACGACAACTTCTGAACTTCTTATATTTTAAACCTTTGTTAATTGCATTTGCCAACCAAAAAAACACTAAATTTACACCAAACAAAAGCTGTGAAGAATTGTTTTGGAATTGAATCACACTTCCCTGAACTAAACTGAATCGCAATAGATTCACATCGTAGAATATTTGTCATATGAAAATGACGCATTACACACAGTGTCATGCTTGAACTGTAAAAGACATGATCATTAATAACAATTGTGAGGCCTCTGAATATGCGGTAAATAACAATTAACATGATTAACCTACTCAGACGCTTATAAAATTAGACATAAAAGCTCTGATTGAGATCTTCATGTTTTCATGTTGGATTCTAGAACCTATTATCAGTCTTATATTATGATTTTTCACATTTATGTATTTATTGCTTATATTAAATAATAAACTGTATTCATATTATGTATTTTAGATTTAATTACAAGTAATCACAATAAAATCAACCTTTTTATAATTTCCATATAGGAAATTAGTTTTGTTTATTGAGTAATTTGTAATAGTTATATTAGAAAATATTCTTTATTTTAATAATAATTAGTAATTACGTAACCCGTAACCACAATAAAATTAATATTATATTTTTCCATATGGAATATTAGATTTGTTTGTTTGTTTATAATACTTATTAAATAATAACCTAATAAATGTACTGTATTCATAATCTTTGTTTAATAATGATTAATGTTGCCAGTAATCACAGTAAAATTTAAATCAGTTTTTTTATACAGAAAAAAAATGTTTTTATTTAATAGTTTAAATAATAAATGAATAAATATACTACATTCATATTCTGTTTAATAAAGGTTTTAAAGACTAATATGTTACCAGTAATTACAATAAAATTAACATTACATAACATTTTCCATTTAGAAAATTAGGTTTGTTCATTAATTAATTTTTAGTACTTATATTCATTTATAAACTAATAAACCTATTCATATTCTTTATTTCAATAAAGATTTATTTATTTATTAAAAACTAACAAAACTATTAAATATACTGTATTCATATTATGTATTTTAGATTAAATTACAAGTAAATACAATAAAATTAACATTATATAGTTCCATAGAGGAAATTAAGTTTGTTTATTGATTAATCTTAATACTTATATTACAAAATATTCTTTATTTTAATAATTATTATTAATTACGTAACATTACATGAAAATTGCCTGTTTTTTTTTTACATATAGTAATGTGTTTGTGTTTTTTTATTATTTATTTTAGTTTAAATTATAAATTAATAAATATACTGTATTCATATTATTTGTTTAAAAAAGGTTATAAAGATTAATATGTTACAGGTAATCACAAAAAAATATCATTATATAACATTTTCCATTTAGAAAATTAGGTTTGTTCATTAATTAATTTTTAGTACTTATATTAATTTATAAACTAATATACCTAATGTATTCATATTCTTTATTTCAATAAATGTATTTACTTATCAAGTAATAATAAAAGCCTATATTCTTTGCTTAATAGAGATTAATACATTACCAGTAATCAAAATAAAATTAATATTACATAACTTTTTTCCATATCATTTTTTTATTATTATTTATTACATTTAAAAAAAGTTACATTTCTAGTCACCAAAATTAGATTTTTGAACATCATACCCATAAGTAAATATATAAAGCCATTTTTCTCACAAACCACAGCAGTTTAAGCAGGTGTAGGTAGTTAACGTTAGGTAATGTTTCTCCTCATACTCCCCCGCGTACTTTTGTTTCTATGGAATTAGAACAGACGCTTATACATCATTACCATGGCAACGGTTTTTGATCAAGTCCAGATGGTTTGTTGTAAGATCAAAACAGAACATTCGTGAAATCCCAACATTCCGTTCCAGTTGTTTGGAGGCTGGTGTTTGTTGGGACAGCATGATCTGGCTTCTAGATGCTCTTGAATCTCATGTCATGAGCAGCTGATTAGCAGTTTCCCTCGTAATCATGTTAGTGTAAATCTGAGCTTAATAAATGTGATTCTGTCAGATGTTACACACTCCGTTTATAGACACTCTTCTCTCTTTAACTGGCAGAGAAATGTCACTTGACCCCTTTTTATAAACTCAGAGGTACACGCTGAATGAAAGGACGGCGAGACCTCTGAATTACACGCTCTTACTTGCCTCTTTTTCACCAGTTTATTCTCAGTGATTTAAAGAGCATTAAGAAATGCTTTAATAGCATCTGTGATTTAACTTTAGTAGCAAAAATTCAGTAAAAAAGTATTTTTAATAGATGACTTGATTCTAAACGGATTCAGGTTAGTTAATTAATTTGCTTAAATGTTCATGAAAGTGTCTGCATTACCTTTTCATATACTGTAAAAAAAATATTTTTCAAAGTTGTAAATCTGATTATTGGTGTACATATTACAAGAAAATACTATTTTAAAAATGTGTGTCAAAATGTCTTGTTTAAGTCAGTGTATTACTTACCGTTTGTAATTTGTAGTTATCTGTGAAATATACTGGCGAAAATGTTTTTCAGTGTAATAAAGTTGTCTGGAAATATATAGTGTCATGCAAAAGTTTGGGAACCACTTGCAGAGTCTGAAAATCTGTGAATCATTTAACAAAATAAAAGAGATCATACAAAATGTGTATTATTTTTTATTTATTACTGTCCTGAGTAAGATATTTTACATAAAAGATGTTTACATATAATCCACAGAAAAATCATTTAGGTCCTGCAGATTCTTCAGTTTTCTAGCATCTTTTCCATATTTGAACCCTTTCCAGCACTGACTATGATTTTGAGATCCATCTTTTTACACCGAGGACAACTGAGGGACTCAAACACAACTATTCAAAAAAGTTCAAGGAAACACGATGCATTAAGAGCCGGGGGTGAAAACTTTTGAACAATTTCTCCAAATTTTTCTTATTTTGTTAAAATATAATTTTTTCCATTTAGTACTGCCCTTCGGCAGCAACAGAAGATTATTGTGTGATCTTCAAATTCAAAAAGTTCCCCCCCCTGGCTCTTAATGCATCGTGTTTCCTTCTGGAGCATCAGCAAATGTTTGAACCTTTTTTAATAGTTGTGTTTGAGTCCCTCAGTTGTCCTCGGTGTAAAAAGATGGATCTCAAAATCATAGTCAGTGCACGAAAGGGTTCAAATTAGGAAAAGATGCTAGAAAACTGAAGAATCTGCGGGACCTAAATGATTTTTCTGAAGAGCAGTGATCAATTTTAACTGTTCAGAATAAACAAGGGACTCAAACAAAAAAACAGTGGTAGATTATCCAGGTAACCACACACAGTATTAAGAGGGTTCCCAAACTTTTGAAGGGGGTTATTTTAATAATTTCAGCTACTTTTTTGTCTTGTGGACTATATGTAAACCTCTCTTTTATTTAAAATATCTTACTCAGGACAGAACCAAATAAAAAATAACATGCATTTTGTATGATCTCTCTTATTTTGTTAAAATTATTCACATTTTCACAAATTCTGCAAGGGGTTCCCAAACTTTCTCATGCCACTATATTTAGGTAAGTTATAAATCTTAATTTATAACTTCAATGTTCAAAATAAATTAGAATGTATGTAGAAATTCACCTAGATTTATAAAAGCAGTTGCAAAGCATAACTGAATCTAATAAGGTTGCAGTTTGGTTGAAATAATGATTCCTCTGAGTAAAGAAGAATCAGTCTTTAAAGCCATTATAGAGCAAATATATTAATATTGAGATAATGAATAGTTAAATAGCTGAGCAATATCAAGTTTCATGCTTTACGTGTCGTGTCAGTGAGCTATCATCTCCATGATCACGCTCAGATCAGATGCTCTGGAAACACACAAACACATGTGAAGTTCCACATGTATCGATTCTCAGCGTGATTTGCCTGTTGAGTCCCAGATCAGCGCCGGTGTTTGTCGTTTTGTTGTCATCACACATGAGTGACATTTGGACGAGGCTGTGTTCGGTGTGTGCGTGATTGCTGAGAGTGACTGACGCTGATGTAATTACTGTCGAGTGCTGACACCTGTTACTGAGCACAGCGCCGTGTGTTTGCTCATCTCTGCTCCCAGCATGCATCTGAGGAGGAAGAAGATTTATTTAACAGTCCCCCAAAACACCACAACTTCAGGACTGTGCACTATTCAGACGTGAATTAGGATTACCTTTTAATTCTAATCCAATTCTTGACTTTCAAGGTGTGGTAGCAAACCGAATGCAGAACTGCATTAGCGTTGCACTAGAAGTCTCTGCATTTTTTTGATTAAAAATACAGTAAAATAACAATTTTCTATTTGAATATTGATAAAAATGTGATTTATTGCTGTAATCAAAGCTGATTTTTTAGCATCATTATTCCAGTATTCAGTGTCACATGATCCTTCAGAAATCATTCTAATATGCTGATTTGCTGCTCAAGAAACATTTCTGATTGTTATCATGTATGGAAAAGTACAGCATCTAAATCTCCTTTTTTGTTCTTTTTGTGGAGAAAGTTTTCCAGGATGACATAAAAGTGAGTAAATGATGACAGAATAGCCATTTTCTAACCACTATCCTTTTCATTCAAGCACATATTAACTCAACACACACACACAGAAGTACACACTCAATCAGTAAAGTAATGGTCACAATGATGGATATTGTCTTTAGTCTCTAATATTTCGTCCTAATGACCTCCACTGTCTTATTTCATCAGTTCAGCTCATATATCGGTTCAAACTCTCCACTAGAACAGAAGAGCAGCAGTAAGGGTGAAGTTCATTTATCTTGTATTATAAGACAATATCAAACGCTGCAGTCAGAGGGACTGTTTCAGAAGTGATTGGATCATAGTGGCCTGATCTCTCACATATTGTTCTGACTCTCCATTGGTCCACCAGGAATGATTCAATAACCTCTAGTCTGACATCCAATAACAGCGCTCAAAGAGCATGAGTCGCACCATGAAGAGAGTCTATCTATCTATCTATCTATCTATCTATCTATCTATCTATCTATCTATCTGTCTATCTGTCTATCTGTCTATCTGTCTATCTGTCTATCTATCTATCTATCTATCTATCTATCTATCTATCTATCTATCTATCTATCTATCGGTCTGTCCATTCATCTGTCTCTGTCTATTCATCTGTCCATCCATTGTCCAGATTTTTCTGTCAATCCATCCATCTGTTTATCCATCTCTCTGTCTGTCCATCCATCGTTCATTCATCCCTCAATCCTTCCATCCATTCATCCCTCCATCTATCCATTCATCATCCGTACAGTACGTCCGTCCGTCCGTCCGTCCGTCCGTCCGTCCATCCATCCATCCATATATTCCTCTGTTCATCTATCCATCGTCCATCCATCTGTCTGTCTATCTGTCTCTCCATCCATCCATCCATCCATCGTCCATTTATCCATCTGTCCATCCATTAATTTATTCATCCATATATCCATTCATCTATCCTTCCTTCTATCCGTCCATCCATCCGTCCGTCTATCTGTCTGTCCATCCGTCTATTTGTTAGTCCATCTAATCTATGCATTGTCTGTTCATCTATCCATCCATCCATCCCTCCATCCATCTATCTGTCCATCTGTCCATCCATCGTCCTTTCATAACTCCGGTCCATCCATCTCTTTGTTTGTCCATCCATCCGTCTGTCCATCCATCCATTCATTAATTCATCCATCTATCTGTTTATCCATCCATCGTCCATTTATCCCTTCATCCATCATCCCTACAGTACGTCCGTCCGTCCGTCCGTCCATCCATCCATTCATCCGTATATTTGTCTCTTCGTCTATCCATTGTCCATCCATCTGTCCGTCTATCTGTATCTCCATCATCCATCGTCTATCTATCTATCTATCTATCTATCTATCCATCCATCCATCTGTCCATCCATCCATCTATCCTTCCTTCTATCCGTCCATCCATCCCTCCGTCCGTCTATTTGTTAGTCCATCCATGCATTGTCCGTCCATCTATTCAACCATCCGTCCATCCCTCTATCCATCTATCTGTCCATCGATCATCCATTCATCTATCCATACGTACATTCGTCCATCTATCTATTTGTCTGTTGGTCCATCCATCTATTTGTCTCTCCATCCATCCATCTGTCTGTCCATCTGTCTATTCATCTATCCTTCCATCTGTCTATCTGTCTGTCTATCTCTCTATCTGTCCGTCCATCTATCCATCTGTCTGTACATCTGTCATCCATAGTCCGTTCATTTATTTGTCCATCTATCCTTCCGTCTGTCCATCCATCCCTCCATCAATTCATCCTTTCATATGTTTGTCAATCCATCGTCCAACCGTCCATCCATCAATTTGTCCATCTGTCCGTCCATTCATTCCATCTATCCATCCAACCATTCCATCCATCCATTTATCCATCCCTTCATCATCCATATGTCCATCCATCTATCCGTTTATTCATCCTTCTGTCTGTCCATTCATTCGTCAATCTTTCTATCCATCTATCCCTCCATCCATATGTCCGTCCATCCATCCATCCGTCTATTCTTCCGTCCATCCATCCATCCCTCCATTAGTCTATTTGTCTATCTGTTCATCCATCAACCTTATATCCATCCATCCAATTTAGCTGTTTAGTTAAGAATGGACTTATATCTATAAAGATAAACTGTTCTTATATCTGTAAACTTGTGTAGCTTTTCATTTAGTTTCAGTAACTGGTATTTTGTTGCAGAATCAGTCATATAATTACATTTTCAATTGTACAAATGCTAGTTCAAAGAAACAAAAACTAATTTACAGTTATGCATTTGGCAGATGCTTTTATCCAAAGCTATTTACACTGCATTCATGTTAAACATTTTATCAGTTCACGCATTCCCTGTAAATCAAAGTACAAATAATGCAGGACTAAATGCCAGCTACCAATCCACAATACAGTGGGATAATTTCATCAGCGTTCTTTCATTCTTTGCGAATGCAGCGTGTGACACCGGCAACTGGAGTGGAATCTCGTTACTCCGATCGGACCGCTGACTTTTAGAAACTCCTTGTTAAAGCTTGTGGAGAAGCGCTGATAGAAGCGTCTCTCAGTGGAGCTCATTTCCTCTTACAAGAGCTGTACAAACATGACATTCAGCACTAACAGCCCCTAATAAGGCTCATTCAGGCGTCCTGACAGCGCCTGGGCCGCTGGAGTCGTCCGGCGTGTCAGCGCATCCGCAGCTTTCGAGTGGGAGGCCTCGCTGCAAAACCGCCTGCTTGAGGAGAGATACAGCATATTAAGCATCGCTGTTGTGATGGGAAACGTGCAGGAGAACAATGTAGATGCCTGCCCGAGTGACGCTTTTAACTGTGACGCATTGGAGAACAGCAGCATCGGCTTGTTATTAGTGGGCACTAATGAACAAATGTCAAGCATACGGATGGCGTTATCTTTACAGCTTTGTTAAGACCTCATTATTAAGATATTTGCATGGAGATTCAAAGTGCACTGGATATGACAGCGTAACATAAAAGCAGTTCAATGGGATGCATGCTTGGGTTTGTGTGCATTAGTGCACATGATGACTCGAGTAATGTATTCATAAATGCCCAGATGAGCTGGCCGTGTTTTTATGGAATGCAACTAGTGCACATGATTATGTTGCTTGGAAAGATGTAGGGATGCATGAAATATGTGTTGCCTGATGTTGGATATTTCATTGAGCATGCTCTTTTTCTTTGTTTTTACATTTAGATTACCTTTGCCATCAACTTTACATAAAGATAATCTTTAAAACCACTAATAATTTCATAACACTGTCAAGTGTAACCTTTAGCAAATCAAAATTAATATAATTTTTCTAACTGTTGTGATGATCAACGTTTTTAGTGTCTTAATTTTAATTTATTTGAACAAAATAGTAGTTAAGTCTTACATTGGCATTCATTAATTATGGGCCATAACTTAAAAATTAATATTGGGTTATTGCAATTGTAATTTTATTTATGTATAATAGGTTTTATATATGTATGTATTACAGTTTGTTTATGTATTATAAATAAAAATATATATTATCTAGTATATAAAATACTTATTTAAATTTTATATATAGTTTATACCAATATTTTTAGCTTTAATTTTTATGTCCATATTTAACGTTTATTAATTTTGTTTTGCATTTGTCATTTTTGTTTTAAATATTACTATTTATTATTTGTCGCCTATTTCATGTTAATTATTTATATATTTAGTTTGAATTAGCTTTTATTTTAAATGTTCAGTTTTCAGTTTAACTTTTAATTATTTTATGCTTTTGTAATTTCTTTTAAATATTACAATTAAGTTGAAATCAATTTTATTTTGGTCCTAACGATGTTTGTTTATTTATTTAGTTTAACATTTAATTTAGTTTGTTTTTCATATGTTTATATTTTATTTTAACTTCATTTCAATTAACACAATGTATTTAATAGTTTAAGTTAAAATTTACTTCATGATATTATCCTGATCAGTGCATCAGTAACAAAATACCTTGCTTTTTGCAAATTATTACAGAACTGCATATTTCCATCATTAATAAAGCAATTCAATGCAATGCAAAACTTTTTTTTTTTTAATGTTTTTTTATTGTGTTGCTATTTGGTTGCTTGGGTGTTCTGGGTAGTTGCTTATTGGCTTATAAGTCAAAATATCCCACCCACAAGTCTCACAAGTGATCCATATAAATATGTCTTGATTTGAGGCTCATTCACGTCTAGATCATGAACACTAATAGCGATGCTTGCTTTAGCAAACACCACTAAATTCACTGTAAAGCCACAGGCCAAATTTTATATTTATTCTAAGCTTTAAGCTGGAATAAGGCAGAATGTTGCTTTAAAATGTCTTTGATAAGCTCTCGCTGTGCTCATGAGCCTAATTATGCAGATTGTCTTGATCCATAAATTTGACATTTCCAGAAGACTCTCATCTCCTTACATGTGTTTAAATAAACAGTTGAAATCGCTGCACGGCGGCGCTTACTCTTATTCATCTTCATAATTCACCCTCCTCTTCAAAGCGCCGCGTTTGAAAGCCCTTTCACTGTTTTAAGTAACTGCGGTTATCCCAGAATCCCTCTTTCATCTGCAGATGAAAAGAGCAAAACGAAGGGCCACTTGCTTTTTACACTTTTAGCTCATCTTTACTCTTCTTTAAAGGAATAGTTCACCCAAAAATAAAAATTTGGTGTTAATTTTCTCCCCTCAGGCCATCCCAAGATGTATGTGACTTTTTTTCTTGAGTAGAACAGTAAAAAAGATTTTTAGCTGAAACTGCTGTCCTTGGTGATTCATAAAATGCCAAAAGCCAATGGCTATCGTCACTTTGAGAGTCAAAAAAGCATATACAGACCAGACAAAATTAACACCATTGCTCCTGGTGATATATTGAGGTCTTATGAAGTGAAACGATCAGTCTGTGCAAGAAACTGAACATTATTTACAACATTATAGTACCGATTATTGAACCGATTCTTTTTAGTGAACTAGTTGAATCAGTTCACCAAATCTGACTGAACTGTCTGAAACTGTTCACAGTTTGAGCAGCACAGATGTACAATTTACTCAGTCAAAACTCACTTAGATGCCTGACAGTCACTCTGACTTGAAACGAGCTTGAAAGAACATGAATCAGGGACTTAAAGTTGAGTTCTTTAGACTTTGTTCAGTAAAAAGTAACCCAGTAATACCCTAAACCTTGCAAAATCCACAGGCAAGCATGTATTTTCTTCAGAGAGTGTAAAAATCAGTTAATATTGCGTCATAGGCCACCACTGATAAGATGTTTTTTTAGCTGGTTAGCTGCATTGATTTTAAAAGGCTTAGAGAGATTTATTTTTAACTGCTTCCTTGAACATCACAGCTGCTTCATGCGCCTGTTCTCCTCTATTTCTCCTTTGTTCATTTTTATTTAATTAGGCTGCTAGTTTGGATGTTTATCTGCACTGAAACCTTCTCCATGGATAAGGATTGTCTTTAGGATTAGTTGAAGGATGTAGGATGAGTTTTGTATAATGTCTGTATCAGATCGCTGTGCTCGACTTAACTGGGATTAATTGAGGAATCAGGATCCACGCACAGTGTCTGCGTACAGTAGAGACTTATTGAGTCATTTGTATGGAAAACTTTACCACAGACAGGCTGACACTCTGTTCAAAGCAGAAGTTTGACTTTTCTTTTAAATTCCTAAACATAACCTTTAACTGTGAGAGAATCCTGTTTTTAAAGCCACTTTCAACCTGTAATCTGTTTGACAAACTAATATCAAATTTGACCAGTTTACTGCTCTGATTCATTAATGCACATTATTTGGAAGAAAAAAAAAACATATAAATGAGCGTTCAAAAGTGTGGAGTTTTAATTGTGTGGTAATTTTTTCTCTAATATTGTAAAATTTTATTACAAATATATAATAACTATTTTCTGTGTGAATATATTGCGAAGCCGAATTTTCAGCAGTGGACTTCAGTAGCACATGATCCTTCATTTTTCTAATATGCTGATATGCTGATCAAGAAACATTTATTATTGTTATTAGTAGTAATAGTAGTATCATCATCAATGTTGAAAGGAGTTGTGCTGCTAAATTAATGACCGAGGCAATAATGACATCTAAAAAACATAAAATACGGAATCTAATGTTAAAATGTATAAAATAACAAGTGAATTAAATAATATATAATAAAATAGTAAGTGAATGAACTACAAATCCAATGAAGCACTGTGAATTATGTAATTAATAATTAAAATTGACATGTATATATAACAAAGTCCAACTTTGCAAACTTGGATTACTTTGCTTTTTGTGATTTAAAATAAATAAATAAATAGTATTATTAAAGACCTTTTTTTTCCTGATGTCATTTCTTGTGGTTTCTGCTCCAGTGACAACAACCTCAGGATAATGAGTAATGTAGTAATTTTGAAAATTAATTATTAATAATACATTTCACATTAATTTTCTTTTTTAAGGATTTAAAAATAATGATTCAATAGTTTCAAGCCATGAAGCAAACTGACCTACTCCAATATTCGATTTTAAAGTATAAAATATATTTGAAATGTATTAAAATATATGTAGTTTTTCAATTATTGGACTTGGAAATTATTATTGTTATTTTTCCAGAGTGCAGCCATTTGTAAATTTTATGGGTCTGGTTTCCGATCTTATTCACTTTCAGCTATTTTTAGCTGTACAAAACAGCTTGTTTTGCTGTTTGATATTGTAAACTGATGTGTCTTACCATATTTTAATGCATTATCTTAATTATGAACACACTGGTTTGTAGTCCAAACAATTTACCGTTTACTGAACTTTGTTATTCTTCTGGTTATTTCCCTACATTGACTATAATGAACCGTAAGTCTTGCATGTTCACAGAAAACAGCTTACTTCTGCATTGAAAAATAAGGTGGATAAAAGAGTGAATTTGAAGTAAAATTGTGGCTTCAGGAGAAGCATATATCATCACTTAACACCCTTACAGTTCATCTTGGATGAGTCTTGAAAGGTTTATATTTTATCGTTAAGAATCGTTAAGAAAGTTTCAATATGGAGAAAATGAATAGGACTTTCATGTTCCAAACTGAAATGTTACACTTTCATGCTCTGTTATCAATCACTCCACCAAGCAACTGACTGATTCTCCTGGTGAAGTGGGCAATAACCATCTAGAAACCTCCTTCAGCAGAAAGTAGAGCGCCGGATCTGATAGAGCTTAATATAACAGGAGGCCAAACACGAGGTCAGTCTCTCTTGATGTTATTTCATCAGTCACGTCGTTCGCTGCTGAATTACGGGGTGGTTTGGAGCAGGAAGAGAGAAAGCAGAATATTTTCTTACATCTTTCTGTACAGTGAACTATAAAATAAACATCTAGAGAGCAGAATATCAGAGAGAGCTGCTGGTGGGCTCTTTTGCCCCGAGGCCAGTAAGAAACCAGCTAGCAATGCTGTAGCTGTACACAACTGTACTGTATCTCCACAGAGTGACGTATAGACACAGATGGATAAAAAAAAAAAAAGATGGACAGATAGAAGGAGATTCAAATGTCACACAAAGACCTTACAAGACACTTAACCTTGGTTACTCTTCAGATATAAAAGAGGGTAGGTATGTAAGATCAAGATATTACAAGAAAAATAGTCATTAAAAATAAAATATTACAATAAAAATAAATTCCAAAACTTATTTCAATCAACTTAATTCATCAGATCAGATGACTCAGAATGACTGGATCACTGCACTCGTGACAATTCATCTTCAATAGTCTTCTTATAGTCTGTACTCTACTCTACATTATGTCACAGATCCAATGGCTTTCTTTATAACACCAGTCATGCATTCAGCAGATTCAAGTGTCAGTTTTTTTATCTCCTCTCTGGAATGTTTGAAACAGGTTGCTATGGATACAAACCTAAAGTTGTTACTCTTATAAGCAGCTGCCCAATGTATCACTATGACAGTGAGTGTTTCACGTGGATTTAACTGCATTTAATGATGAACATTTGTGGTGTTGATTATATTAAGACAGATGCTACATTGGTCTTCCTGCATGCAGTTGCCTAGCAATTTAATTTACTCAAATACAGTTTATTTTATTTTATTTTTTACCTTTAATCCCATTGCAAGAGAAACAGTCAATATTTGTGCAAAATTGCCTAACAAGCATTTTCCCAGAATGCTTTCGTGACGGTTTTGTGTTTTCTCGGCTTAACTTTGGCAAGAGCTGAGATATTGTAATCACATTAGACATTCACAAAGCATTTATCCTCTATAATGTGGTTTATTTAGAGGGGAAACAGAATATTTAGCAGGAAATAATTGATTGGATCCAACCCTGAATTGGATTTCTCCGTCTAGAATGAACTTGGGCCAGTTTATTGCTAAATAACACAATATTAAAGTTGAGTTTGTGTGTTGTCCTCCAATATATGACCCATATCTACTAACTACAAGATCACAGAGACTTATGATAATATGTGATTTCTGTACCATTCTCTCTTTATTATTCATTACTCTGCTCTTGTAACTGGTGAATTTCTTCTATTTTCTTTCTTCTGTCTTTAGTTTCCTCTGGCTTTGCATTAGTCCATCTATTTATGTCCGACTGTATTTTTATCTCCTTTAAACACATCCACCACTCATGCTGCTGCTCTCTCACTCTCATCCTTCTTGTTCCACATCTTCAGTCTTTCTTGTCTGGTTTTGTTCATTCAGTCATTGGCCCTCTTGACTTTATTGATCTTTCTGGTTAAGATTCATTGGTATATAACTCTTCTTATGTGTTCTCAAGTCAGCCAATCAGATTTCCGGTTAAGAGTGGCCATTTTAGTCTCTCAAGCTTGGAAAAAATAGTGAAAATTAGCCACCAGTTGATGCTGTCATGTTTCTGATATATAATCATGGTTATATTTTTGTGTTTAACTCACAAATATTCCATATTAATTGATCAGACTCCAACTTTGGCCATTTGTGTCAGTTAAACTATAATGTTGGCATAATTAATTTTGTATTAACTGTTGCTTTTATGAGTTCTTAAATTATTGTCTGATTTCAGTGAAAACCAGTGCAGAAAGATTTCTTTTAAGTAATAATTATCAAAACCATTCAACATAAACAAGATCAACGTGGCTGCTAATGAATAGTTAATTAATAGTTCTGGCATTAGCTATTGTACTTAAAGGGCCATAACTCTTGAATGCAATGATCAAATTTGGCAAAAATTGGTGCATCTGTGCATTGCATGGATATGAGGAAGCATGCTAAATTTAATGATGTTCAGACAAAAGGTGGCGCTATAACAGAGCGTGGACTAGAAATACTGACAAAAATTGTTATTGTTTTATACTACAGGTGATAAACTTAAGAACTGGTTCTTTCTACCCCACTTCTGTAAATATACATGCACTCTTTACATCTCAGTTCTGTATGTTATGCTATTTTTGATTGTTTTGGAGAGGGAAATAAACAGGATTGGAAAATGCTGTAAATTCGCTCATATGAGAAACACAGATTACCATATTAAAGCATGGCCCTTTTTATCCAGTCTGGCCCTTTTTTGCTTGTTGATTAATTTATTTTTTGAAATTTACTCTATTTGTCTTTCTAGGTTCTTGTATGCAAATTAGCGCACTAAACACAAGTATCCATAGTGAGCAGTCTTTTTTGCAGGCTTCATCGCTGATGTAGTGGAACCGAGCGCTGCTGTATAACAGTCTCTTATCGGCCACTTTAGATGTGAAGTGAGCTGCTCACCGCTGCTCTGTGCTGTAGTGGATATCAAATGAATGATAGGAGGATACGAGCATGTTCGTTTTCATACGCCTCAGCAGATTTTACATTCATATTTTCTGTGCTCAATAGACCACATTATCTCTCCAAACTCTCTCTTGAGTTTCAATGGCTTTTTCACATTCATTTTTGACCTCTAGTATGTAAATGCTAGAGATTTGTGCTGATAAAACATGCCGCTACAGAGATTTTTAGAGGTTTCACTGTATGAGGTCGAGCAATAATGGGTTGTGTTCTACACTTTTTCCATTTTATGTTTTGGCCCTTTTTGACATTTCTAAGTCTTTTTATCATTTCAGTCAAGTTGAGTTTCGTTTTTCATAGCTTTTTTCACCTGTTTTGGCGAATTAAATTAAATATATTTTTGCTGATTCCTATTTTAAGGCTTCTTTGTGAATTTTTTGTTTTGTTTTGTTATTTTTGTAATTTTGCAGTTTATGTGATGATAACACATTAGAAAAATGCCATTCAAGACTATTACAATTTTTACAATTATTACAAAATTTGAAAAAAATAAGCTCTATAAGCTGTTATATCTTATGAAATTCTATACTCGATTTGAAAAAACAAAAATTTATATTAAATAGAATTAATAAAAAATTAATCTTAACTCTAATATATTGAAGTGAACCTGAATTAAATCAGTTATGAATAAGAACCAGTTGTCAAAAAAAGCAAAAAATACCCAAAGTATAAAAACTAAGATCTGTCTTGAAATGCCAGCCTTATTTATTTTCCTGTTTATTTAAGCCTGATGCAGACAGATGAGAAAAAGCAACAGTCTGAAGACAGCGAGAGAAAGCAAAACACTAAGATGTATGACACCTGGTCTTTCTTAGAGTAGAAAACAATGCTAAATAGAGTCCAATTACAGGTGACAGGCACATCCGTGCAGGCTGATGGGTCACGGCGCTCTCCGCAGCTGCACACATGATCTGATTGGCTCTCATCTGCATTACACACTGATCACAGACGCGGAGAGGCCGGGCTCAGACCTCTAGACTAATGTTGTGTGTCTCAGCGTAAATTGAAAGTAAATGTGCTGAGATACAGCGAAAGACTCTATTTCTTTTCTTTTTTGGGATGTTTGTTTCTGATTAGCTTGGTTCACCTTGTAGGGAGTTAGTGTAGCGTTATTATGGTTAATTCAGAATTTCAGCTAATATAAGTTCTGTTTTTTCTACTCTAGGAAAATATTTATATATTATATAAAATATATATATTTATATTTTGACTTAAAAGGTTTTGATTTCATATTAACTCTTAAGTAAATGTATTCTAACTGGGATAGGTGAGTAAGTGTGTGTGTTTATTATTCCAGTCACAGACTGCATTGACCAGAGCACACAAGCAGCTATACGTCTGTTCATTTATCTACAGGACAGTGCAGTCAATGAGACGAGACGAGCACAGATGCAACCCACTGACTGAGTGTCTACAGATAAAAACACACTTAAAGGAGCTAGGAAACATTTTTTTAAGTATGTAAATAAAACAAAGTCTTTCTGCATAAAAATGTCTCATTTTATTCTCATTTAAGTTTCTTGCCATTTCTTCGAAACAATTTTTGCTCAGAAATTCAGAAAGTAAGTCCTCCTAATTTTTTATTAAATTTAGTAAAATTCACTAGTAATAAAGAAACTACAAGTAGTATTAAAAGAGAGTAAAAAATAAGTAAAAAACAAGAAAATATGATTTTGGTCTAAGTTTTTTTGTACATTTATAGTGAATTTGTAACTATTAAAAAAACTACAAGCAACACATTGAATTAATCATAAAAACGTTGAGGTTAAAAGACTGATAATGCATTTTCTTGTTTTTTTATTTATGACTTTAAAAAATCTTTTTTTAGTGTAACAATTTCTGACTTAAAATTGTTACAAAATAAATTTTTATTAAATCTTTAAATCTTTATACACCATATTTTTCTCTCTTAGTAAATTTCACAAAAGAAATACAAAAACTACAAGTAATTAATTGAATTAATCAAGAAATTTCTTGATATTTTCTTACACCTATAATCTTTGTTTTTTATTTATAACTTCAAAAAATGATTTCAGTTCAAATTGTAACACACAAAATAATTTTCTGAGTGAAAATTATTTCAAAGTAAATTCTATACAAATGTTTTTAGTATAGTACAACAAATTATCAAAAATAATTACAAAAAAATGGGAAGTAACACATTAAAATTAAACATGTAGTACAAAGACCAAAAATTATTTATATTATATTATATTATTATTATTATTATTATTATTATTATTATTATTTTATATAAAATGTATTTTCTTATCAAATGAACACCAATAATTTGTTTTAATTTGTAACTTTAAAAAAAACTAGAATTTTATAATGTAGAAATTTCTGAGTTTATTGAATTTCACAATTAATTGGAAAGAAATGGCAAGCAACACATTAAATTAAACATAAAATTTTGTAATAGAAATACTGATATTTTTCACAGTTACATGATGTTACATATGTAAATTATTCCAAAGTAAATTCTATACAAATGTTTTTCAGTATAGTACAACAAATTATCGCAAATAATTACAAAGAAATGGGAAGTAACACATTAAAAGTGTAATTTTACCAAAAAATATTTATATTATATTATTATTATTATATTTTGTTATTTATATAAAATGTATTTTCTTGTAAAATGAACACCAATAATTTATTTTAATTTGTAACTTTAAAAAACAACAATTTTTATACTGTAGCCATTTCTGAGTGAATTTTTCAGTTTATTGAATTTCACAATTAATTGGAAAGAAATGGCAAGCAACACATTAAATTAAACATAAAATTTTGTAATAGAAATACTGACATTTTTCACAGTTACATGATGTTACATATGTAAATCATGAATAGTTTGCTTCTCTAAACTAATTGTAACACCGAAACAAGCATTTTCTGCAAAGCTGCCTCAAAACAAAATGCATTGTGAGAAGCACTATATAAAAAAAACTCTAAACTGAATTCAATCAGCCAATATATTCCAGGAATATTCCAGGGAATTGAAAATGACAGAGATCTGGGCAGACAGAAGTATGTGGCGTTATAAAGTGAAGAATTCCAGGAGGTCGATCGCGTTAACAGGTTCATTATTCCCAGTCCCGATTCAGAGAAACTACCATTTCACCTTGCTATAAGTGCTGAAGACGTGGGCGCTGGTGTCTGATTAAAGCCATGTGGATTCAGATCAACATTTGCATAAGCGAGAGAGAGCAGGTAAACACTCGTGACAGCGATTCTACAGGAGCAGCAATGAGACGAGAGTGTTCCAACATGAATCTAATGTGGCTTTAATGTTCTCACACAGATCAACAAGATGTGTGTCCTACAGAGGAAGTGATTTAAGATGAATAGCATGTAAAATAAGATGCAAAAACTGCTTGTTTGGAATTCTTTGTGTAAATACATCAAATATAATCTGTGAAATGTCCATATGTATCTTTTAATTTTATATTTCGGAATCCGTATGGTTGGTGACTATGCAAAAATCACTGCTTGCACTGTAGGGTGTTGTGGGAAGCTGCCAGACCATAATATGTTGTTCCTAAGGTGTTCAGAGTAAATTCGTATTGTTATGTGATTGCTAGGGTGTTTAAGGTTGATAGGTGAGTTAGCCCAAGTCAAAAGAGTCTAGATGCGACTGAGGTCTGTAATTTATTTATTTATTTATTTACATTTTATTGTACACTGATGTGAAAATGGTATCTTCAAAATTAACTAGTTAGTTTACTGTCTAGTTAGAATAGTTTAAGGCTGACCAGAAAGCATTATTTTCACAACTTACAAATTAAAAGGCACCTATTATGCCCCTTTTTACAAGATGTAATATTGGTCTTGGCTGTCCCTAGAATGTGTCTGTGAAGCTTCAGCTACAAATACCCCACAGGTCATTTATAATAACAGCTGGAAAATGTCATTTTGGGGGCGTGTCTAAAAAAGAGCTGGGGGATTAAAAGGGGTAGGGTTAGAGTAAGGGGATTGAATATATACGGTTTGTACAGTATAAAAACCATTACGCTTATGGAGAGTCCCCACAAGGATAACAAACCAGACGTGTGTGTGTGTGTGTGTGTGTGTGTGTGTGTGTGTGTGTGTGTGTGTGTGTGTGTGTGTGTGTGTGTGTCTGTGTGTCTGTGTTATGCAGATGCATAATCTCTCTTTAAATAAATGTTGGTGCGATTTATTCCAGGGATGTTCTTGTTGCCCTGAGGAGCGTCTTTAGCTGTCAAAGCTGTCGTTCTGTCTGCATTGAGCGATGGGAGAAATGCTCTAATTCCAGTTATTGGTGACTCAGACATCAACAGTGTGTGGGCCGAACATGAACGAGACATATACACACACACACACACACACACACACACACACACACACAGATTGTGGTGCAGGTCAGCTACTCCTGAGAAGGTTGTGTAATTTGTGAGACTTCTCCTGTAGTGATTACTGACACCAGCACAACTGCCAGTTTAACATTATGGCAAAATACTGCTGAGATCACAAGAAAATGCATTATGCTTTGAGAGTTGTTTGGATCAGGAAAAGTGGGCGTTACAAGCCAGAATGGTTTATTACATTTGGATAAAAGATTATGAAGACTTAATGTGCACTGATGAATCATCCACAATAACACTAGGAACTTGTGGTAAGAAAGTATTCAAAGGATTTCGTGTTGACTTAATTTGAGGCTGAACAATTTTGTTTTTTGTTTTGAGAGTGGTTGTGAGAAAAATGAAAGAGAAAACAGAATAAAATTGAAAAACACTGAAAATTTAATTGCAGTTTGCCATTTTTCACATTTTTTTTTGTATCAAAAATCAGTATGACTGTAGTAGTAGTAGTTGTAGTGGTAATAATAATAATAATAATAATGATAATAGTTTTATTATTATTATTCAGTAAAATATAAAAAAATGCATTTAGAATAATATAACGATAATAATAATTATTATTATTATTATTATTATTATTATTATTATTATTATTTGTTGTTGTTGTTGTTGTTGTTGTTGTTCAATAAAATATATAAATAATAATAATAATAATAATTATTATTATTATTATTATTGTGGTGATTATTTTTATTATTATTATTTAATAAAATGTTAAAACTAATGTAAAATAATATTATAGCATTATTATTGTTATCATTATTGTTAAATAAAATATTAAAATAAGAATTTATTGTAATACTTTAAAAAATGGAGTGTTACGAAAAATAATAATTTTATTTTACAGTGCAGGTGTAGCAATACTAATATTAATTTTCAAATGTTAAACCAGTAAACTTTTTTATTTTTTTATTTTAGCTTAAAACTGAAGGAAGTCATAAAGCTTGTTGTTGTTTTTTTATTTTATTTTTTAAGAACTTCTCATTACAAGTTTAAAAACACATGTTGTGTTTTTAAATGCATCCAAACTCAGAGCGCTTGCACAAATTGAGTTTTTGTGGAGACGTGACATATATGTAGTTAATAAAATCCCACTAAACCATATTTTGGTTTTATTTCCATTAATAATGCAGCCTTCCCATAGAATAGCCAGTTTTCAGTGAAAAGCAACACTAAGAGAACAATGCATGCTCGCAGTGCATCATGATCTGCAGTCAGAATCCAATAATGCATGCATTTGAGCTTGAATCTTTTGAATTTGTATGCTGTTGCACATAATGTTTCAGGTTTGAGTGTTATGTGCTTGATTTTGAGTTTCTGGTCCATCAGCAGGTCAGATGTAGCAGATTTGCGCAGGTGTCTGGATGTGAGGCATACAGCTGGTTTTGGTGATGCTGCAGTGAGTCGTTGACATTCTGCCGTGCTGCGTCTCTCTCCCGCTGAATCCTCAGCAAAAACACCTCAGATAAGAGTGGCACCGGTATGCGTGCGGCGTGCCGCGTAACCTTAGATACGCCATCACCTTCACTAGCGAGAGAGCATCAGAGAATTACAGCAGAAAACCGCAGTCGTTTAGAGTAACACCGTTAGATGTCTGTTTATTTTAATGCTAACAGGTTTATTTCTCTGGCTGGTCAAAACAGACCTTTAAAATGTAAATGTTTTGTGCTTTTTAGGCCTAACTTTGTGTGTGTTGGTGGGTTTCTCAGCTTCGTTTTCTTCACAGATTTTCACACTTAGATGTGAGCATTTAAGAGCAGCTGTCTGATGATCAGCACTCGGCTGCTATCACATTTTCATATAGTGATAATTGCTGAAGCTGTTGCTATCATAACGTATTGTATTGCATTACAAAACAAAATAATTCATATAAATACAAATATTTAAAATAAATATGGTGCTTCACACATTCAGAATACACCCCTATGTGTCAATTAGTGTGCTGAAAGCATTGCATTTGTGTTGTGAATGTCAGTAAATGTTGATGTTGAGTTGAATGTTCAGTGCATTCAGAACAGTTTTTCTGCTAATAGTTCATGTGGAATATTTTCACAGTATTTTAAAGTTCAGGTTACCACAAGTGGTATACAGCATGTGTCTAGTCTTAGTATTACAGATACTGCTGTTTTTAGTATGGAATTGCTACCAAAATACTCTCAGGTGGTCTGTGGATGTGTCATCTGAGTTTGAGAGTCACAGTGGCTCTGGAGAAAGATGACTGTTTAAACCGCCAGCCTCTTCACCTCCTCTTTGCATGACAGTCTCTTCTAATGACTCGTGGAGGATGTTCTCTGGCGCGCGGCTCGTTAGCTGTGGGTTAGAAACCAGTCCAGATACACTGGACGACTGAAGGCAGTCTGTCTTAAGCAGTTCTGCAGAATTTCTCATTATGGCTCATCAAGCTCGTAAATGACTGGAAAGTATGGCCGGACGAAATGGCCAGAAATATTATCACAATATTTTTTTCCCATATCATACAGTATCTGTATTTATCACAATATTTATTACTGGGGAAGGAAATGCTTTCCACATGTTTGTTTGACATTGAATGTAAACGTAACTAGTTTCTTCAAAATCCTAAGAGTAAGCGATGTTTTAATTTAGGGCTGCATGAAATTCAGTGAATGAAATAAAGTGGTCACACTTTATTTTAAGGACAAATTCTCACTATTAAGTAACTATTAACTACTACTTTTTCCTCAAAGAACTCTTAATTTGCTGCTTATTAATAGTTTAGGGATAAGGCATCTAAAATATATCTATATTATATTATATTATATTATATTATATAAATATAAATATATATGCATACTAGTTAATAGTGAGAATTGGTCCTTAAAAATAAAGTGTTACCAATAAAGTAATTAAACAGTGTTGATTATTTTGTTGTTTTTGATACTTTTATTTGTTTAAAACTGTATTATTCATATTTTAATAATAATAATGACAATAGTAATATGTATAGATTTTTCCCCTAAATACTTTTTTTCCATTTTCTTTTTTTTTCTTTTGTGGAATTTGTGTTTTATATTTTAATACATTATCGTCAAAAATTGTGTCCAGTGAAATTAATTAATAAACTTCAGCAATTTAATCAATCTTTTACAATCTAATTAAGTAAAAATATTACAATTAATTTACAAACATTGTATTTTTATCTTTTGTAAAATAAGATGCTGCACAATCGAACTATATGCATGTTAACATGAATGTACAAATAATCTTAGTTGTATGATATTACTTTTAAAATAATAACATTAATATTATTACTTTGAGAAGTACATTTTTAACATAAAATACTTATATATTTCTGTCATAATTTCTTCAAGTTAAACCAGACTTTTATTTTGGCAGGTTGCCATGAAGATCTTGCCATATGTGTGTATATGACAGTAGTTTTTATCAAAAGAAATACTGATGAAGTGACTGTCTCTTTAATCTCATTATGATATTGTGGTAACACTTTATTTTACGGTCTCTTAACTAGTTGCTTATTAGCATGCATATTACTAGAATATTAGCCATTTATTAGTACTAATTAAGCACGTATTAATGCCTTATTCTATATGACCTTATTCTACATCCCACCCAGTACCTAAACTTAACAACTACCTTACTATCTATTAATAAGCAGCAAATTAGGAATTTATTGAGGGAAAAGTCGTAGTTAATAGTGAATAAGTGTCCCCTATTCTAAAGTGTTACCGATATGGTTACACTAGTTAAAAGTGGTTGATTTTTGGTTGAATTATTTCTTTTAACAGTTTATCGTTTAAATGAAAATGAAGCTTCATGTTTGATAAATTAATATCATTTATAGGGCTGAGGGCTTGTATCACTGCTTTTAGTTTGTTACTCTGAATCCTGGAGGCAAACCAAGACACATGTAGGCAAGAGAAGAAAGATGTTTCTGTTTTCTGTTTGTCCTCTTGCCCTCCACACACACACACACACACACACACACACACACACACACACACACACACACACACACACACACACACACACACACACACACACACACACACTCACTCACTCACACACACACACACACACACACACACTCGCCTGTAACCTTGTTTACATGTGCTTCTCTCGCCTGCAGATTGTGAGATGCTTCAGTGTGAGGCTGACAGAAACTATGTTAGTAGGGCTCCTGGTCTTTCCTCTTTGTTGATTTCTGTAAAATCCATGCACACACACATATCTGATGGAGACTCGACACCTCCAGGCTTCTTCTCCACTAGGAGTAGCAGATACAACCAAAAGCTTGTATCATGAAAACAGAATAAATTGCAAATTTCAGTTGTTTTTGTTGGCAATTTAATTTGAAAAATCAATCAATATATATTATTTTTACTTTGACAGAACCTTGTAGGATACAGCCAACAAATGCATATAATTTGTAAAATACTCTATGCACTTTATATTCTGCATGCATATATATATAAAATTTTCTGTAAAATTTTCTGTTTTTCTCTTTCTGTAAAATTCTAGTTTTCTTTTAAAAAAAAATCAAATTAAGGTCACTCCCACCTCGACTCATCTCCACACACTTTCGTCTGTCATTAACATGCTGTCAGTCAGCAGCGGCAGCGTGTCCATGTTGCATCAGACCTCAGTGTGTCTTCAGTTAGCGTGTTGAGATCCGTGTGAATACTAACTACATGTGTGGGTGAACAGGCTGTCAGGAAGTGGACGGCTGAATTTGAGTGTTCAGTCAGTGGCGTGTTTAGTTGATATTTCTTAATTATCCGAGCGAACGTGTAGGCGAGAACAGGCACTTCTGTAGCCTGGAGTTTGTCTTCAGAACACCTACTGATTTAAAAAAGCCATTTTCTCCTCTTGTGTAGCATTTCATCTCACTGAAGTCCACTTATCATGTTACACAAGGTTTCTTGCAGCGAAAACAGTCATAATTGACTTGCATTTACAGTACGTTATGTGACCTTTTTTACCATTTGCTTGCAATTTTACTACTGTATCTTTGAGACTTCTCTATGTCAGTGTAGTTGTGGTAATTAGAACAGTTTTGCACTATGACAAAATCAAAAAGCAACATTGTGAAGCAATGCTGGGATGTTAATGTTTATGAACATTTATTAAGAAACCAGTTTTGCTGTTTAGTTTCAATAAATCGTGGGATGGGAGTTTTAACTGTATTAATGTTTGAGTGTGTTTCATAGAATATCAAATCAATAGTTCACACAAAAATCACTCTCAGGCCATCCAATATGTAGATGAGTTTGTTTCTTCAACAGATTTGGAAAAATTTAGCATTCCATCACTTTATCACCAATGGATCCTCTGCAGTGAATGGGTGCCGTCAGAATGAGAGTCCAAACTAGGGTTGCAAAGGGGTGGAAAATTTCTGGTAAATTTCAAGAAACTTTCCAAAAATCCCTGGAGTATTCCCAAAAATCCTGGAAAGTTTCAAAAAATTCTGGAATGTTTCCGGAATTTTTAACCTTTTTGCAACCCTAGTCCAAACAGCTGATAAAAACATCAAAATAATCCACAAGTAATCCACACCACTCCAGTCCATCAGTTAATATTTTGTGAAGCCAAAAGGAGGGTGTTTGTAAGAATTGAATGCATCAAGTTGTTTCTAACTCAGTTGCTTCTAGCTAAAATATCAGTCCTGTATCTGTAATATTGAAAATGTCTCAAGCATTGATCAAGCATTGTTTACAAGTGAAAACAGTCTAAAACAGCTCTAAACAGATATGTGGGTGGATTTTGATGTGAGAGACAACAGAGTTGTACTTTCCACTGAAGGAAGTGTTATTATGGATTATTTTGTCCAGAAGTGAAGGTTTAAAATGCCCAAATGATGGATTTGTTTCTTACAAACACACAGCTTTTTGCTTCACAAGATGTTAATTGGTGGACTGGAGTGGTGTGGATTACTTGTGGACTATTGTAATGTTTTTATCATCTGTTTGGACTCTCATTCTGACGGCACCCATTCACTGCAAAGTGAGCAAGTGGTGGAATGCTACATTTCTCCTAATCTCATAAAGAAACAAACTCATCCACATCTTGGATGGCCTGCGGTGAGTATATTTTCAGCAAATTTTCATTCTTGTGTGAACTATTCCATTAAACTCTTTGATTTCAAAAGAGCTTTTCATTACATGACCTCTTTATAATATTCCTCCATCAGATAAACAGATGAAAATCATCAGCATTGCATCAATCACTGTGGCTGAGGGACTGTTGAGTGTGTGTATGTGTGGTCGTGTCAAACTGTGCAGAGGTTCTGATATAAATAGACATCATCAATCACGAGGGCGTGTGTGATGCGCGTCTGGCGGAGAAGTGCGCAGTGACGCGTCACTGTCAGTCAAACCTGTCACGCAGACGCCTGACGGATGCACAGCAGCGTATCATTAGTGACACTGCACACACCGCACGCTCATTCCCTTTAAAGAAACCCTGAATTGAGTTCCTGCTCTGAATTTATGCCCGCAGGACACGTGCATTTGGAACCATTCAAGTTATAAAAAATGAACCAGCGTCATGTAGCTTTAAATAGTTCAGCCAAAAATGAATATTTGCTGAAAATGTCCTCCCCTCAGGTCATCCAAGATGTAGATGAGTTTGTTTCTTCATCAGAGCTGGATAAATTTAGCATCACTTGCTCACCAGTGAATCCTCTGCAGTGAATGGGTGCCGTCAGAATGAGAGTTTAAACAGTTGATAAAAACGTCACAGTAATCCATACCACTCCAGTCCATCAGTTAACGTCTTGTAAAGCCCAAATCTGCTTGTTTGTAAGAAATACACCCATCTTTAAGAAACCATTACTTCTGGCCAAAACATGAGACCATTATCCATAATAATGCATTCTCACATCAAAATTCACTCATATATTTGTTTAGAACTGTTTAAGACTGTTTTCAGATGTAAACTCATATCTCTGCTGGGATATGGCCTCTCAGGAGGGTTTATAAAGAGTTTGACTCCAAGAAGTGAAATCGCAAAACCAGCACTTTTCGCTCGAACACCCTCATTGTTCTTCATTGGCGTGATTTTTCAATCTGCCTTGGTTTTATGTCTGACCCCTCCAGTTGCCCTCATGGGCAGCCTTCCAGAAAACTCCAATAACATTTGGGAAGCACTAAAGGCGCTCTTTTTCTTATTAGATGTTTCTCTGGGGAGGAAGTGCCATTCATGGGTAATTCTATTGGAGGTGGCTCATTTTACGTTGAGTTGGCTTATTTTGTGGACGGAGTAAAAATCATATTTCGGCGACAGATGAGTTTCATTACGAGGTTCTTCTGGTTTTGTTGCTGTTCGTTTTTAACAGCCTCTGACAAAACAGGATCTGTCTCTCTCTCTTGTTTTCTGTAATAGCATTTGATTTGGTCACTGTTTGCGGCCAAGAACAGGAGGTTTATGAGAATCTGTTGTATCTGTTTACTGTCCTGTGTTTTCAGCAATGGAGTCTACTGCAGTAAATTAGACTGTATAGTAAAAACAAATTACTAAAGCCGTGGTCAGTGTTGTAATATGATTGCAATCTCACAATCTGCTACATCTACATAATTCAACATACAATGCGAAAATGTCATAATTTTAGTCAAATTCTGCATAAAGATGCAATGCACCAATGTAGGGTGGAACAAAAAAGCCAAGTGCAATACAAAACAAGTACAAAACTTGTTTCTTGTGCTGCATTTGGCCAAAAGATCATAAATAATAATAATAATGAGAATTTAAATTTTATTTTATACAACTGTAACACTAATTTTTATTTTTCATTTTTTCATTTTCTTCTTGTTTGTTGGCTATAGGTTTATAAACACTTCTCATTACACTAGCATCTAGTAAGATACTTTACATGCAACATATATTATATTATATATACTATACTATATTATACTATTTTATACTATATTATTTAATAAATCACAGCTTTTGTTCAGCCCTACAACAACCCTTAAAAAAACATTAGCACAAAATTATTCACTGTGTTACTTTCTGCGGGGAAAAACTATGTAAGCTTACATCATTATTTACAAAATGTAAATATTATTGCATATACTGTATATATATATATTTAATGTAATTAAAAAAAAACTCTTTAATTAAAAAAAAAACATTTTAACATTCTTCTAACATTCTAAAATTGGTATCATAACTGAACATTTGGTTTGAACCTATTGTGAGCCCTGAGCACAAACAAATGAATAATTCAAAGAGCAGAAGTGTACTTAACATAAGAGCACAGCTTTATCCTCTAGCAGCAGTATGAGTGTTTCTGCTGTCCTTCTCATGACTCTTGAATGGAAATCCTCCATTTCATGCAGTCAGCTCAGGTCCTGTCATCACCTGTCAGCAGATGAGAAAAGCCACATCTCCTCTAGTGTATCTCCTCATGTTCTCAGAAGCGCGATGAGGAAGCTTTCTGTGTGACACTGAGAGATGCATCATTCAGAGACAGGTCAGAGCTCAAAGATGAGTGAAACCCACCCCCGGATGGCAGGGAATAGGAATGAACACCACTATACTAGTTTATTGTATAAAGGAAAAGAGAAGTGATAAAACATCTTCCCAATTGTATTCCGAAGTATTAAACTTTCTTCTGTTGTTATAAAAACTTCTGAGCTGTAAATTGTTGTCTGCCTGTTGTTTTGGGGTTCATACTGTACATAGTGCTTAAAGTGCTTGAAGTACTTGAATTTGACTTTTTGAAATTTAAATTGTTAGTTCACCCAAAAAATGAAAATTAGCCCATTGTTTACACTGAAAAAAAAAAAAAAAAGTAAATTTACTTAATTTTTATTTTTTCAAGTTTCAAGTAAAATTTAAGTATGGAATTAAGTCAAATCTACTTAACTAATTTAAGTAAAATTAGCAAAGGAAATAAGTAAATTTAATGTGTAGTTAGAGTTTGAGTAATTTCAACTCAAGTACAATTCACTCAGCCACAGTTTGTAAACTTTACTCCAACATTATAGCACTGGGAAAAAAACGCCATTAAAGCATGCGGTTTACTTACAAACATGTACATAAGCAAGTAGATGGCTCCTTATTGTTTTTAAGGTTATATGTTGACTCAGTATAGTTACTACACTGCAAAAAAAATGCTTTTCTTACTTAGATTTTTTGTCTTGTTTCCAGACAAAATATCTAACAATTCTTAAATCAAGAAGGATTTTCTAAACAAGTAAAAATTATTTTCTTGTTTAAAAAAAAAAACAACAACAACAAAAAACCCAAGTCAAAATTAAGTGATTTTTTTGCTTGGAACAAGCTAAATAATCTGCCAATGGGGGGTCAACAAAAAAAAATTTAATCTTAAAAAAATGTTAATTTAAACAGAAAAAAGATCATTTTTCTTACCCCATTGGCAGATTTTTTATTTTTTATTTATTTATTATTATTATTTTTTTGCATGTTTAAAGCAAAATGCACTTAATTTTGACTTGTTTTTACCTATCTAGAAAATCCTTTTTGATTTAAGAATTTTTAGATATTTTGGCTGAAAACCAGACAAAATATCTAAGTAAGAAAAGCATTTTTTGCAGTGTAACCAAATGAACAAAGAGACTTCAATACTTGGCATGTGATACACAATGACGGTAACAATCAGTGAATAGTTTATGAGTATGAATGAGTCATTTTGAGTAGAAAATTAATTCTAGATGTTACAAAACAGCAAGTTACTTAACCTAACAACAAAAGCAACCATAAAACAGTGTCGAAAACAGCAAAAAAATGAACCTTATTAATTGTTCATGCCCAACAACAGGATCATGACTTAAATAACAAACAATTCCATTTGTTTTTCTGTAATATTTAGTTTCACTACAAAAATTTTATCAGTGTACTCACCCTCCAGGCATCCTACACTGTAAAAAATAAAAAACACAATTTGTTGAGTCAACTTAAAATAATTTGTTACCCTACTGAATCAACTCAAATATCAAAGTTCTCACTTAGTTCAACTTAACATTTCAAGTTGACTAAACTTTTTTTTTATTTGACTGACAAATTGTTTTTTTTACAGTGTAGGTGTATATGACTGCTTTCTTTCAGATGAATCCAATCGGAGTTATATTAAAAATTGTTCTGGCTCTCCATAATCCATTATCATCCATAATAAAGGCCTCCTGTAGTGAATCGATGCGTTTTTGTAAGGATAAAAAACAGTCATAAAAACAGAAGCTGTTCCAGGCAGATGATGTAGGACTTTGGCGTTGTGTATGTACCGCTCAGAAGTGACGAATTCGGACGCGCAGAAGAGAGACCAAAACAACGGTCACAAATTAGAAGTACAAAGCAAGGATTGGTAAAGAAGAATGTTGGAGGATTTCGATATAAGCCAAGATCTGAAATGATAGTTTGCATATCATTTAGTTAGGTTATTTATTTCTGTAGATGGTGAAATGTGACCTGTGCATGTCCTTTGTAAGTGTGAAGCACATAAAGTCATTCTGAGGATTTGGACTGAATGGCTGTATTCACATGGGTCAGGTCAGTCTGCTGAGGATGTGAAATCAAAAGACTGTTTAAGAGGATTATGAGGGGAAATAAGGGTCTCTGTCTCGCTCTGTCTTATTAACACGTCAGAGAATAAGATTATGTCTTCATACTTCTAGTCTGTTACTTTGACACTCAAAACAAGGCAAAGAAGTTGCTTTGTGAAATTGCTTACGTTTTTTGCTGCTTGCTTTGAGGCAAATCTGTGATATGCTCATGTGCTTGTGGAAACTTTTTGTCTGTTTCTATTACATTAAATGCAGATTCAGCATGATTTAAAACAAACATACAAATGTAAACAGCTCGAAAAATACAGCTTGCATCTCAAATGAGTAAAAACACTTGTCAATGGCACCTTGTTTTTTGAGTGTGTTTGAGCTGAAGCTTACATGCATTCAAGAGTAAACAAACTGGTGATTGGCTTCTTCAATTCATCAATTTTATATTATAAAACTGAGTGCAATTTCTCCCATTCTTGTTCATATGAGAGGACTGTCTCATTTCATTATAATGTCTCTGGTTTATGTGATTCGTAAGAGATCTGCGAGATGGGCCACTTGTTCACACATGAACAGAGAAATTCTTCACAAATGCCTCTCAAATAAAAGAACCAGTTAAGAAAAAGTCATTGTTTGGTCTTTATTAATGTAAGCTTGAAACCATGTGGTTAATGTTGCTCTCAGGTTTTGCTCTGCTGCCCAAAATGTACAGATTTTGTGTTACTTGAGGTGAAAAAACAAAGTTTATGGTACTGGCATAAGGGTTATAACAGTCAACTAAAATGAAAACCTTTTAAAAATGTCAGTTACTTGAATTAAAATGAAAAACATTAACTGAAATCAAAAAAAGGTTTAATTTCAGCTAGTTGCCAAGGGAACATTTAGCATGTTATTTTAATGTAACTTAAAATAATAATAATAATAGAAATGCTAAAACATAAACTAAAATTTAAATGAAAATGAAAAAATACATATTCAAAATACAAATAAAAACTATAATAGTTTGATGATTAAAATAACCTTGACTGGCATTCACAACAGATTTTATTTAAGATTTTAAATATAAGTTTGCGTGACTGCAAAAATATTGTTCAAAGGTTTAGGGTTAGTAAGGTTCTTTTAATTTATTTATTATTATTATTTAGAAATTAATTAATACTTGTAATGTGCAAGGATGCACTGAATTAATCAGACGTGACTGTAAAGACATTTGTTGTTTCAAATAAATGCTGTTCTTTTAAACTTTCTATTCTTCCAAGAATCCTGAAGAAAACTGTATCATGGTTTGTATTTTTAAATATTTAAATGTAGTAAAATAAAATGTATACTTTTTAAATTAAATGCATTTATACTATTTGAATTTTAGATTTTTGTTTAGTAATTTAATATTAATATTTAATATTTAATTTAATATTATTTTTGCTAATTAAGTATTTTTTATGAATACTTTTTGTAATCATTTATTTCAACATCCACCATTTAGGAGGATTATTTTTCTCTGAAACGGTGCATTTTGGGACTTGATAAAATCACTAAATTTTGTGATAATGTTATGGTATCAGGCAGTTTATTAACCTGCATCCAGTGGTTGACCGTGACTCTGTTGTGGTCTGAAGACAGAGTCGTGAAGTACTGTACAAATATCCACCTTGGCGTTTTTGTCATGTATTTCTCCAGCTACATAAATACACTCTAGCGTGTAACTCCCGTGTGTTGTTTTAACTAAATGACTGCTGGGAGTTTTGTGATGGCAGCCTGCAGAGCGCTAAAGGTCAGCTGTCACCGCGGCTCATTACAGCAGAGACGCGCAGAACGGCACGCCGCAGCGCCGCGGTTGTACTTTACGTACCACAGGTAGTAAAGGTCAACTTTGTCCCCTGCAGTCCATTTCTGATAATTAAAAAAAGACAGCATGTCAAATTACTGCTCTCCACGGGTGACCTTTCACTGCAGATCTGTGCGTGTTTGATAGCAGTGCAGATCAACCAACTTGATCCTTTAACAGTCACTTTCACAACAATCAACCACATGAGCTCTATTTTTGAACAAGGATGTGAACTCTTTTTTTTTTCTTATATGACATTATAAGTCAAATAACAACCATGATTTGTCAAATAACAAACTCATAATAAAACCCAAACCCAACGAGATGTGTTCATGAGATGTGATGGAGTTCTCAGTTATGTCAGATTAAAATCAATCAAATAAGCTCGAATATACTGTTTAAAAATATGTGTGTAAACATTATTGAATATCGCATAGTTGAGATTTAGTTTAGTTTGATCAGAATGTTTGACTTCATATTGAAATCTCTAACTTTTGTCTGTAGACTTGTCTTGGCAAATATGAGTAAGTTTGAGACATTGTTGAGATCTCTTTAAAAAAAACATAAACAAAGTAGCAGCAGAGAGTCTTCTTTGGATCTGTGTTTCATCTCATTTTGTCTTGGAGAAATAACTCTGATAGTAAAGTGATTGCTTTTGTGACTTTTCTTTCCTGTTGGATTTTTTTTTCTTTTTTGGATTTGTTCCATTCTTTTTCTTTTCTTTTTTTTTTTTTTTGTTTAAATCCAACCACTGTAAGTGTAAATCCCTTCAGCTCAGAGAGCAGATGAAAGCACACGGTGCGGTGGTGTGACCCGTCTGAACTGGTGCTTGAGCGCTCTGAGAGCGGGATCGATATGTGCTGGGCTTTCTGACCTTGACTGCATTGTTCTGTAGGGCCCATCTGGCCTTAGCAGGTGGAGCTGCACTTCGCCTTCCTGATGTCTGGACGACACTAATGAAGGAGAGACAGATGAGAGACAGTGAGACATGAAAGACGAGGCATCTGACTGCTCATTATTTGCTCTGGTGTCCTAATTAAAAGCCTTGTTTGTAAAACACTTAAACAAACAACATATTCCCAACATTAGAGAAGAGCAGAGCTACAGAGAGAGATAGTTAGCCATCTGATCTATCTATCATTCTATTGTTTAGTTTTTATATCTGTCTATCATTCTATCGATCTATTATTCTATCCTTCTATCTATCATTCTATCGTTCGATTTATCAT
>NC_133373.1:38642516-38790548 GCF_049309525.1 Garra rufa
ACAGAAGTTATGACGTTTAGCTGATGGTGTGTTTTCTAACATGATTGACAGTCTCCTACTACAGGAACGTTTCCCCTAGAGCAAAAGTTAAGTGTCTCGCTCAAGGACAAGATGGAGGTTCAGGGCTCACGTTATTATTCTCTCGAAAAATCAGCCGCTTTAAGATTACTTTAAGGCTGAAGTTTAATTCTGTAATCTGCTATAGATTGTGTGATCATACAGTACAACAGCATCATCTGGAGATCTCAACCAATGATCAGTGATTTCAGAAGAAGACCTTGTGTCTTGTCAGCAGCAGTTTTCCAAGCAATGGAAAAACAGTCAGTGTGAGCGTGATCATAAATAAAATAACAGTAAAGATTTTACTCCCAGAATAGTTTTCAGTCTTTATATACATTATAAAAGGAAATGAAAAAGATTTCTACATTTCTCTTTTTCACCTTGGCTGCTCAAATCTGAACACTGTCAGAGCTGCTTTAATCTTAAAGGCACCGTACCTTTAAAAGCAAGCTAGTCTTTGATCTTCTGCTTTAAATTCTTCTAATTTAATTACTTCCAATTTTTTGTAGCTTGTGTGAATTTTCATTATACTTAGTAGTAGTAGTATTAATATTTAGATACAATAGATATTTTATTAAATATTAACATTAAATTGAAGAGAATGAGACAAAAGTGTAGAGTTTGGCTGTATTTATCTATATTTTCTGAAGCTGGTGTTTTGATGTCTCTGTTCTTTATAGTTTATCAGAACAGGTTAATATCATACCCTGTTCTCTTAGAGAAAACACACAATACAGTATAAGCTTCTGTGTTACAGTCTATCCCAGTTTTGTGAGGAAAAGCACAGATTTCTATACGGATGATTGCAGAGTTTGTGTTCTTGTTTTAATGTGGTTCTGGCAGATCCCTGTGCCGGTGTCCTGGTTTGATTAACAGCGTCCAGCATTTCCCTTATGAATCCTGTCCTAGATTGTCATTCCTTTTTGCTGGACCGTTGTAGCCACACACACACACACACACACACACACACACACACACCGTTACATTGTACGTCAAAGATGTGCTTTTGTTGTAACCTGTCAAACCTTTGACCTTAAGTGTAACTCATGGTGAGGTTACACATGCATCATTCAGCACTTATGGGGTAGTTTATTGCGGGGCAGGTACCACTGCGTGATGTAGGAGCCTCTGTGGGGCTTCAGGGCTGCAGCAGCGGGAGCCGTACGTTGCTGTGGTTCAAGCAGGTCATTTGGATTGACCTTTCCTATGAGTGATTGACAGGTAAATGACAGTTGCGCAGTGCCATAAAGATGATGAAGCTTTGAGTCTGAAAGGTCAGAGGAGACGTTACTGAGGAAGCAAAGCATGATGGGAACAGAGGGCGGAACACACCGGGTCTGCTGAACAGGAGCTTCTCTAATGTCTCATGACCTGAAGGTTTCTGAAGCTTCATCGGCTCAGATGGTTTTTAGAGTTGAATTTAAGTTTGAGTGAATTAGACTTTCAGTGTCTTTTTAGGTTAAAGAACATCAGAAATTGCATGAGGTTTGAGGGTTTTATTATTAAAGGAAAATTCATACTTTTATTCATGCACAGGATTGATCAAAAGTGACAGTGAAGCTTTCTATTTCACATAAATGCTGTTCTTTTCAACCTTATATTCATCAAATAATTTTGAAAAATAAAATGTATCACAGTTTCTACAAAAATATGAAGCAGCAACTGTTTTCAACACTGATAATAATGTTTCTTGAGCAGCAAATCAGCATATGATTTCTGAAGGATCGTGTTACACTAAAAACTGAAGTAATGATGCTGAAAATTCAATATGTATTACATTATTAAACAGTTGTTTTAATTTGGAATAATATTTCACACTATTACTGTTTTTGCTGTATTTTTGACCAAATAAATGCAGCCTTGGTGAGCAGACCAAAAAAATGCACTGATAAATGCATCTTAAACTTAAATAATGTGTATGATAACAGATACTATGCTCTGGCCCTGTAAACAAGAAGCTCTGCTGTTGACAGAAATGGTAAAGCTGGAGGGGGAAGTGTTTCTGTCGTTGCTCTGTCCTCATTAGCCTCTTTTTATTGAGGAAACATAAAACCCCATCAGAATCCATAAACCTGCAGCCCTGATACTAAAAATCCAGAAGATGTTCACTAGACAGTTTGGCTCTGAAACACAGCTCAGCACATCTGAAGTCTGCTGTGTCATTTCCTCCCGTCAAAATCCTAAAACAGCCGATCCTGAGTAGAGGATGATGTTCACAGTGTGCTTTTGAAGCTCTTTATGGTGAGTTTTAATTTTAAACAACACAAAATGCTGCTTGAAACAGATTTAGCTTCCTTTATATGATTCATTTCAGATTAAAACTGAATATTTAGTGAGATGAAGAGTTGATTTTGTCCACCAGGATTTGATTAGTTTGTGAAAATTGGCTAATTATAACTTAATTTATATTATGTCAGCAAAGTAGTCATTTCAGAGCTAAAGGATGTTATTAATTTCTGAAAGATTATGATCATTTTGCCTTTTTAGAATAACTTTGACTTATGAATAATAATGCCAGAGATGTTAATTTAGATTTTTGGATTCAATGTCTTGAAGTTTGGAATGGAAGCTTGTTTCCACCACAGGATTAATAAAATAAAATTAAAAACTGACTGTTTTATTGCAATTCTGAAACAATATCAGAATTTTAAAAAGTCAGATATATAAACTTATAAATTCAACATTTTGAATTGCAAGATATAAACTAGCAATTCTGAGAAAAAAAGTCAGAATTGTGAGATATAAACTTGCAGTTGTGAGAGTCAAAATTTCCAGAACTGCCAGAAGTAAACTCAGAATTTATAGAAAAAAGCCAGAATTGCAAGATAAACTAATTTCTTAGAAGAGAATTGTAAAATTGTAATACATAAACTCACAATTGCTAGAAAAAAAATATTGTTTGTTATATTTTATCTCACTTTTTTCCCTCAGAATTGTGTCTTGCAGACTTTGAGAAACAAAAATTTTGAGATGAAAGTTGTGACAACCTGTTTTTTATTCTGTAACAAAACAGGCTTCCGTAGTTTGGCTTGTATTATTTGTCAAGAAAGCACAATGCTATCAGCAGGTGTGATTCATTCTTAATGAATCCCTCCAGTCTCTAATCAGAGAAATGACAGTAGAATCGGATGTGACTTCGCTTTTAGATCAGCGCACAGTGTGGCTGAAAGATCATATAACTAAACACAATTACTCACCTGTGATGTTTCTGCAGGGGAATTAGGAGATAAAATGATGACACAAGTTCCTTCCTTTAACTTGACTCTGCAGACGTATCATCCCTCAGTGCCCACACTGTGTTCCCTCGCTCCATTTCTCTGTCTTTCTCTCTCTCTTAATGAAAACTGCTAATGTTCAGTGAAGATGCATTAAAAGCTACTCTGTTATATTTCTTTTTTATGCTCCGTTTGCACTGAAAGAGAGATGCAACAAAACTAGAATGATCTCTTTACGATCAACAGAACTGCCTGTGCTTTGCTAATTACAAAAGGACGATTCTACTAGTAAAATAGTTTTGTTGCATTGCTTGCAGTGTTGCAATGACATGCACTTGTGAGCGATGTTGATTGTAAAAAGGTACAGTTTATTTGTAGAGTTACTTAATTAAAACAGGATATTTTTGTTTTGTTGCATTGCAAACTTGCAGTGTTGCATGGTTATGCAACTGCAGTGCATGCAACTTCATTGATTAAAATGGGAACATTCTAATTTTGTTGTTCACTCGGAGTGTTTGTGTTTTTGCAGTGTAGGCAGCTTTGTTGGTTTTGTTGCATTGCATGCTTGCAGTGTTGCAGGATCATGCATTTTGCAGTATAGACAGCTTCAGTGATTACATAAACATATATTTGTTCTGTCACACCACTGACAGTGAGAGTTTTATAGAGATTATATTTTGAAAATTCCAGTTGTGTTTTCTTGCATTTTAGCAGAGTCTCGTGCTTGCGCTGTAACAGCTTTGTTGATTATAACAGGAACATCCTAGTTCTGTTGCATTGCACACTCGCAGAGCCATGTGTTTGCAATGTAGACAGATTAATTTTTTATAAAAGGAGTGTTCTAGTTATGTCACATTGCTTACAATAACATGCACTTGCAGTGTTGTAGATTAAAACAGAAACACTGTAGTTGTGTTTGCATGCTTACAGTGTAGAAAATGCATTGTTTAAAACAGAATCATTCTAGTTTTGCATCGCATGATTGCAGTGCTGCACAATTATGCAATTGCAGCATAGACAACTTCATTAACTAAAACCATAAAGTTTTGTTGTGTTCACTTGCAGTGTTTCAGAGTTGCATGCTTGCAGTGTAAAAAGCTTTGTTTATGATAACCAACATTTTAGTTTTGTTGCATTGCATGCATTTGTTTAGTTTTGCATCTATTGAATGAGCACTGTGCTACGTCCGAACAGATTTCATTACTCTATGTATAATCATTTTTACTGTGTTAATTAATTTTAAATCAATTTTTTAAACGATCTTAAATGTTCTTAAATTCTCTGTTTTTACTGTTGTGATTATTATTATTAATTCTTATGATTTTTATGATATTATGATTTTAATTCCTTTTATGTACAGCACTTTGAATTACCATTTTGTATGAAATGCGCTATATAAATAAACTTGCCTTGCCTTGCCTTGAAGTACTTTATACACAGCTTAATTGAAGGGGTGTTCTAGTTCCATCTTTACCCACCTACGCAGTGTTGCAATGAAATGCATATATAATGAGTTATTGATTACAACTGGAACATTTAGGTTGTTTCTCTGCATTGTTGCAGAGTTTCATACTTGCAGGTTTGTTGATCATAACAGTTGCATTTCTCATTTGTAGTGCTGCAGGATCACAAGTCAAGTCAAGTCACCTTTATTTATATAGCGCTTTTAACAATACAGATTGTGTCAAAGCAACTGCACAGTATTTAAACAGAACAATAGTGTGTAAGTAACGCATTATTGTAAATAATCAATTTTCAGTTAAAGGCAGTTCATCAATGAATTCAGTGATATCATCATCCAGTTCAGTTCAAATAGTATACGATATCGCTGGAAAGTGTCCCCAACTAAGCAAGCCAGAGGCGACAGCGGCAAGGAACCAAAACTCCACAGGTGACAGAAATGGAGAAAAAAACATTGGGAACACATGCACTGCCTTGTTGATTCTACCAGCAATGTTTTGGTTTTGCTCCATTTCTCACTTGCAGTGAGTCAGCTATGTTAATTTGAAACAGGATTTTTTGTTGTTGTTGTTGTTGTTGTATTGCACACTTGCAGTGTTGCATGGCCATGCATTTGCAATGTGGACGGCTTCATTGATTATAAAATAAGCATTTATTACTGTCACATTGCTTGAAATGACATGCTCTTGCATTGAGTCATCCTAGTTGTGTTTGCTTGCAATGTTGCAAGCAAACTTTGCAAACTTCTTTGATTAAAACTAATTCTAGTTACATGATCTATTGCATGATTGCAGTGATGCAGGGTCATACATTTGCAATATAGACAGATTCACTGATATAAAAGGAGCGTTATAGTTCAATTGCAATGAAATGCAAAACTGCATTATAACTGGAGCATTCTAGCTGTTTCTTTGCATTGTGTAATGCTTGCAGTGTAGACAGCCTTGTTGATTCTATGTTGTTGTTTCATTGCATTTCTAACTTGCAATGTCAGCTTGTTTAAAACAGAAACATCCTAGTTCTGTTGCACTGCACTGTAATGCTTTCTAAGACAGCTTTATAAAAACAACAACAACATGATATCTTTATTATTAGCATCACTGATAATGGCATCATTCTAGTTTTGTTGCGTTGTTGGTTTGCAGTGTTGCCGAGAAGACAGCTTTATTCATTATAATGAGAGTGTTCTAGTTATGTTGCATCACGAAACAGATTTGTTTATCCTAAAGCTCCTCTTATTCCCACCGGTAGCCGCCACATCACTCGCTGTTAATTTGCATAAAGTTAAACTCTCCTCAGCAGCGTTGCATCTCCTGTGGTTGCTGATGCTAATATCGCAGCAAATCGCTGTCAGTGTGTCACTCGCTTGCAGCGTAGACACAATGTCTCACTCATTCCTGGAGGAAAACTGATGACACTGGGTTTTCTAGGGTCGCTCCAGTGCGCTCATCATCACGTCAGTTTGACAACATGGCGGTCGGGCCCAAAACATGTGTCAACATCTGCGGGACACGTCTGGGGGAATGAGAGGGGATTTAGCTGTCAGAGTCTGAATCTGTAAGAATGAAAGTGTTCACCCACATGGAAAGAACCTATATGAGGATATATGCGCATATATGAAACCTATATGCAGTATATATGCACATATATGATAATATATATGCTGCATATATGCGCATATATGCCACATATAGGCAAAATTGAGGTGCATACAGGCCATATAGGTCTCCTGTATTGCTTCTTTATATCCACATATAAGCCCTATATGTACATACAAGATATGTCTCCTATATAGCTCATGGCAGGATCTGGTAATTTTAGCTCATATCTCACTTTGGCAACTGTCATACATGATGCCTAGCTCATATTTTCTATTATCAAGGCAATAACTAAGAACTAACCAAAAAAAAAAAATGCAAAAAACTTATGTGCGAACACGTGAAATTGGTATCACATGTAATTGGCATGTTATAGAATTTAACTATGGCAAATAAATGAGAGGAGATGGAAAGCTATGATGTCTGCACGTTTTCCTGAAACATTTACAGGGTCAATTCTTTCTTGTATGAAAATAGTGGAAAAGTATAACAAAATGGTTTGTCGTTTTTTTTTTAATTTTGTCAATCAAGTCTTTTTTCCAATTTCAAGTCACTTCCAGATTCACATTACAGCTCATACACATCCACACATTCACTGTTACATCCACCAAATGCAATGCAAAATGCAATGTTTTCTGTATTGTCTTAAAGCAGTTTCTAGATGAATATGGCTGAAAGGTCATTACAGTCTAAATGTAGCAAGAAAAAAAAATCCACAGAACATACATTCAAGTAATCATCATCATCATCCCACATTTATCTGAGCATTTCACTGTGCTTTTATTTATGTTGTCTAGCAGCTTTGGATTTTAATCATTTTACTAATATATAGGTAAACATATAGGTGAACATATATATGCATATGTGCACACATATATGCATGCATATATGTACCTATATAGGTACATGTATGCACGTATATATGTGCATATATGTACATATAATATAGGAAAACGGACAAGTTTATATATGTCACATATATTAAAAACCTATATCAAAACCTATATGTTTATATAGGTTATTTCCGTGTGGGCAGACGTGAGAATGAGTGCAGGACAGATGTACGCGGCGAGGAGTGACAGCGCTTCCCAAACCAACAGCGCATCCAGACGTTTTAAGAGTCTCCGCACATCTGTCATGAGATTGCACCGTCGTGAGATTTTGATCAATCCTTGTGGGTGCTTAGGCAGGGCTATGAGGAACTGCATTTTTATTTTTTTGTTGTATTTGGATGTTTTCAATTCATCTTCATTGGCGCACTATTTTCTCTGTAGCAACTGTTTGGATTTGAAGTGGTGTCCAAACACAGCAACACTGTTTATTACACAAAAGTAAACAAAGAGCCTTAAAATCCAACATAGACAACTCCATTTATTATAAAAGGAACATTCTAGTTCTGTAACATCTCTTGCAGTATTGTAATAACTTGCACTTGCAGTAATTCAATATAATTGCAACATTCTAGATTTGTTTTCTTGCAGTGTTGCAGAGTTGCATGCATGCAGTGTATAAAGTTTTGTTGATTATAACAGGAACATTTTAGTTTTCTATTATGTGTCATTTGCATTGTTGCAGACACTAGTTTTGTTGCAATGCATGCTTGCGGGGTTGTATGATTATGCATTTGCAGTGTAGACAGCACACTGATTATAAAAGGAGCATTGCAGTACACAGCTTTGTTGATTATACCAGGTGCATTTTAGTAATTGCATTTTTCACTTGCATTATTGCAGGATCACACACTTGCAGTATTATAGTTTGCCTTGCAGTGTTGCATATCAGTTGCAGTTGCAGCTTATATAATTCAAATGGAAACATTCAAGGTTGTTGCATTAACTTGAACTGTTGCACAGATGCATGCTTTTGTTGCATTTCTCACATGCAGTGTTTACCATACAAAAGTAGGCAAAGAGCCTTAACTCTGTTTTGTTTTATTATTTTATTTTTAATCACTAGCTCCTGTTGGCCTTGGGAACATGCAGTGTTTAGAACCAAAATATTTATATAATAATTCTGATTCATCAGCATTTGAAACATTTATGTGCAAATATGCACTTGTTGTGAATTTTGCAGAAATCCAAACCTTTTCTGCACATAAGTAAGAACATGTACACATGTAAGTAAATGCTTGACCATGTTTGACCTTTTATGTCAATGACAGAAGATATACGAAGAAAACATTTTTTTTTCTTTAGTTTATTTGAGCTGTCCGTAATTAATAGCAGCACTTTATTATTTGCAGTCAGCATTGCTTTTTTTCTCTGCTGTCTGTAAACCGACGGACCAGTTGAAAACCACTTTTCTGTAACATCTTTCTCTCTTTCTTTCTCCAGAGCCTTAATGCATTCAGAGAATCCAACTTTAGGACTCAGACGCCAAAGCCAATGAGACGCCAGTGAAACAAAGCCAGAAACGCCACAATCATCTACTACAGAAACAGAATGGAAGATCTGCCTTCTTGACAAGTCACGATGCATGAATATCCACGGTGTGTTGATGTACCTACATAGACACAGCCGCTTCTTTTGACCCTCTACATTTGGACTTTTAACCACGACTTTAATCGGCAGACCCAACATGCTTGCCGTCCATCGGTTGTGACTGGAGTTTGGCGGCAGCATGCGTCCATGGGCGGGCTCCTGGCGCTGGATAGCGCTGGTCCTGCTGGCCTGGGGAACGTTGCTCTTTTATATCGGGGGACATCTGGTGAGAGACAACGAACATGCGCCGCGCTCCAGCCGTGAGCTGGCGAAGATCCTCACCAAGTTGGAGCGACTGAAACAGCAGAATGAGGACCTGCGGCGCATGGCTCAGTCGCTACGGTAAACCGGCTCTCTACAGTAAAATAACACCACTTTATATCTAATTTCCTGAATTTAATACTTGTTTCATACTAATATTGGGGTGTTGATTCCAAAAAATGTGTCTGTTTTGCTCTAGCATGTCACAATTTCTCACAAAATACAGTATGATGGATTTCATAGCACTTGTGCTTTCAACAACAGTTAAGAAGTGTTGTTTTATCCCCAGGGTTGCCAAGTCACTAGGGCTACTTTTACACTGTTGCTATGGGTTGTTTTTTGGTCCGCAGGTTAAAGCGATCTTTCTCCCACCGACGGAGAATGACCACCTTGGGAAGAAAACGGAAAAGATGCAATTAGGCTAGTTTTGGGCTAGTTTTAAATGGCAGTTGGGCTGGTTTTGTTTTGCAGACCAGGCAACCCTAATTTTCCTTTAATCAGCAATAAAAATGCCACAAAGACATTCCTGTCTTCCTCTGAGCCAGATGACAACTATTTGTTCATTCTCAGCCCATTTTCACATGTTTGAATGATTATCAAGATATTCATTTATGCTTAATCATGATGTAAATTTTATTTTAGGAAAAAATATATATGTACTGAAGTTTTTATTAATATTCTTGAGCTTAGCATTATTAAATAAGGTAATATTGGGCCTTTTTTGCAAATCATCTGAATTTTTGCGCACCATTATCCATTATTACAGCTTTTGGCAAAGAAATAGTTCGGCCAAAAATTACAATTTCTTTATTTTCTCACCATCAAAAATCTTTTTTTATCTGTTTCACAGATTAAACAAATACCAGCATACGGATTCGCAACAAATTCAGGATGAGAAAATAATAGCAGGATTTTTATTTTTGGCTGAAGTATTGCTTTAATGTTGGCATCTGTGCTAGAAAGACCAGATGAGACAGGGATAAGATCATTTTCTTGCTTGATTTAGAATCAGAATCAGAATCAGAATCAGAATGAGCTTTATTGCCAGGTATGTTTGCACATACTAGGAATTTGTTTTTGTGACAGAGCTCCACAGTGCTACAGAATGACAGTGACAAGACGATACATATTATAAAAAGAACAATATAGAGGTATACAAGACAGACAATGTGCAAAAATAGCAAAGACATTTGAATGGAAGTAAGTATGTGCTTTAAATAAATAACGGAAAAATGAATAAAGAATGTATAGTGTTGTATGTTCCACGATCAAGTGTTCATGAGATGGATTGCCTGAGGAAAGAAACTGTTTCGGTGTCTGGTCGTTCTAGTGCTCAGTGCTCTGTAGCGCCGACCGGATGGTAACAGTTCAAAAAGTGAGTGTGCTGGATGTGAGGGGTCCAGAGTAATTTTGGCAGCCCTTTTTCGTACTCTGGATAAGTACAGATCTTGAAGGGTAGGGAGGGTTGTACCAATGATTCGCTCAGCAGTCCGGACTATCCGACGTAGTCTTCTGAGATCAGAATTTGTAGCTGAGCTGAACCAGATGGTAATTGAAGTGCAGAGGACGGATTCAATGATGGCAGAGTAAAACTGTTTCAGCAGTTCCTGTGGCAGGTTGAGTTTCCTCAGCTGGCGGAGGAAGTACAGCCTCTGCTGGGCCTTTTTCACAATGGAGTCTATGTGAATGTCCCACTTCAGGTCCTGAGAGATGGTATTTCCAAGGAACCTGAATGACTCCACTGTGTTTACAGTGCTGTTCATGATGGTGAGTGGGGGGAGAGCAGGGGGGGTTTTCCTGAAGTCTATGATCATCTCCACAGTTTTGAGCGTGTTGAGCTCCAGGTTGTTATGACTGCACCAGACAGCCAGCTTTATGCTGGTTAGTGTTGGTTTGATGCTTTTGTTTAAGGTTGTGTTGCTTAGAAGGAATATTGTAGGGTTTATTTGATATAAATTAGAGCACAGAATAAGTAAAGAGTCGTTCACACAGGACACGTTCTTGTGTTTAAAAGCAGCTTGACAGTCCTAAACAAAACATTTTTTTTTTACTTTGAATTGCATTTAACTTGACCCAGCATCTTATTCAGTGTTTTTGTCTGCTGTAATTGTGAAATGTTGTCAAATTACCTTCATTCAGGGACAATATTTTCTAAGTAAATATTGATGTATGGAAGTATTTACATTTTTAATTAATTGACAGTCTTAGCAAAAGCATTTGGCATGAAGATGCATTGTGTGTTCTTTGTGAATAATATATTTAAGGTTTGGTTTGTGGTGTCAAGGCTGTGAGTTTTGCCACCAAAGAGCCTTTCTAACATTTGCAGTGTTTGACCCGATTCTGTCTGATGTGAGTTCAGTACCCTGGATACAATGTCAGCTCTTGTGCTCCTAAAAGAACAAGAGAAATGGAAACATATAAGCTTCAGTAGAAACCAAATCCCATGTTTATAAATGTTCTTCTGAGCAAAACTGAGCCAAATAGTCAGACAGTAGTTCCCAACCAAGGCTTAAAATTACATATATTATTATTGATATAGTAATTTAATATGCAATGTCATTAATGTAATATATAATTTATATTTTAATTTTTTACTTTTAATATCTATATATATTTTTTGTTTGTTTGTTAGTTTTTTGCTTAGGATAAAAGCATCTGCGATTAACTTAATTAAAATGCTAAAATAAATCACAATGTAAACTGAAATCATATTTATTTTCCCCTCAATAACTATTTTTATTGAAGCACAGAGAGTTCTTGCAGTGCAGACGGTGAGCAGATTTTGTGACGCGTGACTCAGAGCTCAACTCAGACAGGACGGCATGTGAGGAGTTTTGCAGGATGTTCTGGGGAGACATGAGGGAGGTTTTCTGAAGTTCTGATGGAGAAAGTCAAGCTTTATAAAGAGCTTATACTGAGGAGAGAAGACTGAGGAGAATTTGGTGCTCTCACAGTTTCATTGGGTGACAGTAAATGTCAGAGGATTGTGCAATATGTTTGAGAAAAGTGTTTTTGCAGAGGACCTGGAGAAAATGCTGTTCTTAAAAGGATTATCAGTGAAGTAGGATTCCAAGAAATAATTGCGGATTACAGCTGCCACAATTAACTGATTGTGAAAAGTGTTGATTACAGCACAGTGCTGCTGTGTAAAGGAAGCATGCTTGAAACTGAACCAAGATTTGATAGTCTGTAGCATGTAGTTCCTCAAAAACAGCCCCAGAGAGCCAATCTATGGTCCATGAGCAGTGAATAGAGCTACTTTGGTCATTTGTCTTTGTCGGGCTGAAGTAGGGGCATCTATTTCAGATATAAATCTCGATCTGATCAATGTCTTCTGTGCTTTAATTCCAAACAGATCGTCCATCGTGGCTCATGTGTGTCGGGTCTCAGTCTCCCATTGATCCGTTCTAAACCTGGAGGTCCACAATATCAATCCCCAGATCTCTGATAGCTCCAGCGGTGTCCTTGGCCCGTGGAACCGGAGGAACATTGATTATAAAACAGCTGTATTTAGTGGGGTTTACTAAGGGAAGGACTAGTGCTCATACAGTCCTGTAGAACTGATGCTTTTGACAAAATAATTCATATTATACAAACAGACAAAAAATAAATATTATATGTTAATATGAGAACAAATATAATATATAAAATAGTTTGTTTTATTTTTATATTATTTTATGATTTCCTGTAATGTGTCTATATAGCCTGTTTTATATTTTTATTGTATATTAATTTTAAATAATCATAGTACCAATAACAATAATAAATATTATATTATATATAACAATAATAATAATAATAATTATATAAATAATAATAATATAAAAATATAATAATAATATAAAATATAAAGTCTAAGTATTACTGCACCCATATTGAAACATTTGTTGAGAACTTCCATTTCTCCTAAAAATAACAAAACATTTTCTTAAATGAATATTTTCAACAAAGCATTGTTCAAATGCCTGAAGGTACACATATATTGTTTTATGTCTTTTATACATGCACATACTATCATCATAAAGTGATGATAAAAACATTTTGGACAGATACATTAACATGGGAATTGATGCTCAAAGCAATAAAATGTTTGCAGCCTTTGCTGATGTGAAATGGAATGGTCTCTGACAGCAGCTCGACTATCTCGACTGTGCTCGACTGTGTGTATGTGTGTGTGTCGTCCATTATTATGAAGTTTTCTCCACACATCATAACATTGATTTGTTTCATGGAGACGCAGCGCTTCAACCCCTCAGGCTGACTGAAGATATGTGTGCTTTCTGTCAATATCATTATATGTGCAATTAAAATGGCCACTGAGCTCTAGAAAATATTCAGCCACAAACATTCTTCAAAAACACACACAATAAACATAGAAAATGAAATAGCTTCTCTCTTCACTAAAAGCTTTTTTATGATTAAGAATATTGTCCACTGACTATCAGCAGAAAAGTTCAGCTTATTTAGTGTTGTGTTGACGACATTTAGGGGTGATTGCCCCAACGTTGTCATACAGTTGCTGGGGTGTTCTAATTGGCTTTAGCGAGTTGCTATGCAGTTGCTAGGGTGTTCTATGTGGATTTAGCACATTGTTATGCAGTTGCTCAGGTGTTTTAAGTGGTTTAAACATGTTGCTAAGTGGTTACTATAGTATTCTGGATGGTTGTAACTAGGGATGCACGATATGAAAAATTCTAACCGATACCGATAGCCGATAATTTAGTCCTTCTTTTGGCCGATGCCGATACCGATACCGATAACCAATACATTCATATTTTTATATGATAATTTTGTGCACACAGGAGAATACAAAATCTAAGATAAACTAATGAAATTTATATTATATATCTGGGTCTAACAATCATAGCAAACAGTCCTGACTCTTCAAAAATGTTTTTATTTTTTTGTGTAAGGCACCACAATTCTAAATAAAATAAAATGCTTTGACATTTTGTCAACCTGGAAAAAATGAAAAGTGCGTCATGGAGTAAAGTCAGATGTCCAAATGTCTGTGGTAAAGCTTACATGTAGTCCATTCTTATTGATCATATTATGAATGTGTGCAGCAGCCAAATCGTACAAGGCGGGGAATAAAACATCAGAATCGAGATAAAAACGTCTCAACTCTTCAGAATTCTGCAAGCGCAACGCAGGTCATGTGACATGAACCAACCAATCAGCTTCCTTTCCCTTAGTAACACTCAGAGCCATATAAAAAGAGAGTTGCGACACGCTTTGATCTCGCCGCCGCACGGTCACGTGGTTCATGGAGCTCTCAATAGTTCCAAACAGCTCCGCGCTGTCAATGTGTTTGAATGGAGTTAAATAGGATAGACAGCAGTTTTACTATATTTGCAGCAATTTCGAGTAATTATTAACACATAATGTGCATTGATTGTGTATTGATAACTTCTCTGAATACGCTTTACAATCGCATTTTATTCTGGGGAGTGACAAAGAGACATAATTAATATGTTCTCATACTCTTTGGCAGTCAAATGTGACCAAACACCTTAAGTGTAACTTTTATTCAATTAAATAACTGTAATATATATAGTTAAGTTCTATTTAGTAAATATTTTGAGGAGGGTTTTTTTTGTACTTAATATGTGCAATAATGATCCTGACCATTTAAAAGATAACATTTTCTAATATAGTATTTAGATTACAGTTAGTGTAATATTTAAGGTTAAATACATCTGCATGTGTATTTGGACATGATCAAACACTTTTTTTTATACAGTATGTTTCGATTTAACGATTTAATGTTAAATAAAAAAAAAGTAATTTACTCTTGTTTTATGATATTCAAATATACAACATAAGTGAATATTATAAAAGGCAAGCAAAAATGGCATTTAACATAATAGAAAAGATGAAAATAATGTTTAAAAAACACAAGGCAACGAATTGCATTCAGCATACATTTTTATCGTGTTTCTTGAATGCAGTCTTTACTGAAACTCATTCAACCTCCTACAGTGAGAGAAAGATTGCAGAAAGACTAAAAACATAAAAATATGACAACTAGTATCTGGTTATGGTCGCTATTACGGTGTTTCTCACGTTATCCAGCTGCATTTACAGTTTAACTGTTTATTTTTTAACGATAAACATTAACTATAACACGCTTCATAAAACACCACTATTGGCCAGTTTTCCGAGAGGTCAACTGATGCGTTAAAATGTAAAGAAATGCAGTAATTTCTTCAATATACTTGCGACTGTGCTTGAGAAGCGCTGAAATGAATGGGCTTCAATGGAGGAGCTATTGGTTGTTTGGAACTATTGACCGCTCCATGACACGCTTTACTTCCGCATTCCTCAGTTCCTATGGAAGCCTATGGGAGTGTCGCAACTCTCTTTTTATATGGCTCTGGTAACACTGAAAGCACTGGCAAGGTGGAGAAACGGCTTATCAAAGCTGTACAGGAATAAACATTTTTAAATAAATTTGATAACAGAGCTACTGCAAGCGATTTTAATGCTGAAAATCTATTTATTTTTTGCTGAAACTACCGCGTCTTTATGGAGAGCGCATGTCATGGCTGCTTAGCAACGGCAGACGCCACTGGAGCTCAAACTACAGAGCGGTTTGTCAAAGACTTTGGGTTTGGAAAAAAAGAGAAGGCGGCGCTTCAGCGTTTTCCACGCGTTTTTAGGCGCGACATGTGAACGGACACTTAAACAGATTCACCGCGATGACAACCTCTGAAGTGAGATATAAGATTGTTAAAACTTAACGGCTTTTTACCTCCTCTCGGAATCCTTGCTAAACATGTGTTGCAAATAGCAGTAGCATTGTCCTCCTCTGTCGCCGTGAAAAACTTCCAGACCTGCGAAAGCGATGATGACGACACAGATGATGACGTATTAAACGCGACAAAGGCCGAGAGTCACTGCAGTTTACAGCTGCAGTCACTTGCACTCGGAAAGCAGATGAATCTAAGATACACCAGACTGATTGATTGATTTACCAGCAAGAGTACTTTATCGGACCGGGTTTCATTTATTTATCGGCGCAATAAAAATTACGCCATTTTTACCCATATCGGTCGATAATGTATCTGTCCGATAAATATCGTGCATCCCTAGTTGTAACATTTCTTTTGAGTTGCTGTTGTGTTCTGGATGGTCTTAACATGTTGCTGTGCAGTACCTAGGGTGTTGTGGGTGGTTGTATTGTTGTTATACAGTTGCTAGGGCATTCTAGATGGTTTTAATGTTGCTATGTAGTTGCTACGTTATTCTGGATGGTTGTAATTCATTACTACGCAGTTGCCAGGGTGTTCTGGATGGTTGTAATATGTTTGCTTTGTAGTTGCTAGTGTGTTCTGGATAGTTGTAACATTGTTATGCAGTTGCTAGGGTGTTCTAGGTGGTTGTAATGTTGCTGTGAAGTTGCTAGGGTGTCCTGGATGGTTGTAACGTTGTTATGCAGTTGCTAGTGTGTTCTGGATGGTTGTAACATGTTGCTATGCTGTTGCTTGGCTGTTTTGCATGATTTTAACATGTTGCTATGAAGTTACTATGGTATTCAGAGTGGTTTCTTACTCGTCCAATTGAAAAGAGTCCCTCCTCAGGTCTCTGTGGCATTCGGGTCTGTAGATATGGCTCGGGTTCCTCATTCAATGTAAGTCTGTGGGATTTTTCCTCCTATTTCATCATCCAGCAGGTGAAAACCTTCAGAGTGATTGCTTAAGAAAGTAACAGCACACTTACCATAGGATTAGAGGTTTGTTCATATTTACTAATCATTTTGCAGCATTCAGATCTTCTTACCTCGCTTTTTTTATCATCATATCTGTGTGATCTTCAGTCGGTCTCCATCTTCTCCTCCTGACTAATCTCGCGACCCTTGTAATTTCCTCTCTGAACGCTGCATGTGGCAGTGACTGACAGTAATTCACTGGCCGTAATGTCGTTTGGCCGCCGTTCCCTCCTGTATCAGACTCTGTTTTGCTCTCCATCAGCAGTTCTGAAGTTCTGCTCCTCTGATGCTCGTGTCTCGCCCTCGTTAGATGGAATTGAACCAAGCTTTTCTACACTCTAATAACATGTTTCATTTATACTTAAATTCAATAGTCCTCAGGCACATTTCATTTGCATATATTTATATATATATTTATATTTATATGTATATAGTTCCCATTTGCATATATTGCAGATACATATTTGCAGCCTTGAACGCTGAACCATCTGCACTCTTTGAAGTGCATTTTGAGTATCTACCAGTCGGTACCAGACGGGGGCTGATAGGGTCCTTGTGTAATCTCTAGAGGAACGTTCAGGGGCCGAAGGGAAAAGAGCTTCACTGCAAACACCTGAGGGCCAGAAGCTTCCTGATTTTTCTCTCTTTTTTCCGCTTTTGCTGTACAGAGTAATTTCCTCTCTGCTGGTTTCCTAGATATTTAAAGGAATAGTTCACCCAAAACAGAAAATTGTGTCATCATTTAGTCACTCTCAAGTTCCAAACTTGTGTGAGTTTGTTTATTCTCATGAACACAAAATAAGATATTTTGATGTTGGTAGCTGAATATTTAGTGTTAGCAATTTAATTCCATAGTATGGAGAAAAAAATACTTTGAAAATCAGTTGGGAGCATCAACTGTTCAATTACCCACACTCTTCAAAATATCATCTTTTGTGTTTAGCACATGAAAGAAATTTAACAGAATGAGGAATATCATGCATTCTACAAAAGATATTAGAATGTGGATAACCAAAGAGTTGATGGTCCCCTTTGACTGCCATAGTATGGAAGAAAAACTATGAAAGTCAATGGGGACCATCAACTGTTCGCTTACCCACATTCGTCAAGATGTTTTGTGTGTGTGTGTGTGTGTGTGTGTGTGTGTGTGTGTGTGTGTGTGTGTGTGTGTGTGTGTGTGTGTGTGTGTGTGTGTGTACCTGGTATTCATCACGTTGTGGGGACCAAATGTCCCCACAAGGATAGGAATACCAGTAAATTTTGACCTTGTGGGGACATTTCTCAGGTCCCCATGAGGAAACAGGCTTATAAATCATGCACAATGAGTTTTTTTGAGAAAGTAAAAGTTTGCACAATCTCCTGTGAGGGCTAGGTTTAGGTATAGGGTAGGGTTAGGGCGATAGAAAATACGGTTTGTACAGTATAAAAACCATTACGCCTATGGAATGTCCCCATAAAACATGTAAACCAGTGTGTGTGTGTGTGTGTGTGTGTGTGTGTGTGTGTGTGTTCAACAAAAGAAAGAAATTCATATATTCCTCAAAAGATCTTTCAAAGGGTATTTTTCAAGAATATGGATAACTGAAGTGTTGATGGTCCCCATTGACTTCCATAATATGCAAGAAGTACTATTGAAGTCAATGGGGACCAACTGTTCAATTATCCACATTCTTCAAAAACTGAAAGAAATTCATACACATCTGGAACAATTTGAGAGTGAGTAAATGATGATTTTCATTTTTTGGTGAACTGTTCTTTTAACTGTCTCTATACAGTCATAACATACAGTAAATGGCTAACGTGATATCATTATTATCTGCAGGTGTTTATAAAGTGAACTGGATTCTAGATAGCACTTTATCATGATGCTAAGCTGCTTAGGGGGGCGACCTACTTCTTTTACAAACTGCAGTATAAAAGACATAAATTCAGATGTTAGGGAATGTGGGTCTATTCGTTCGTTTCAGGACTTGAAAGGCCAATTTAATTTTTCATTTTTCTTTTACTTACAGTTATGCGCATTGCTTGAAGCAAAACTGCTCTCCATTCGCCTTCATGAAGTCTGAGGCATCCGAATTATATAATAAAATATTAGAATGTTCCTATCAAATCTTAATTGGACGTTTATTGCATTAAAGACCTGGAACTTTTGTAATCTGAATCTAATTGGAAGGTTGTTTGCCATAATATTGCTGCAGTCTCGAGAAGCCTTAACCTGGTTATTCGTTATAGCTTTCTGCACAGATTGTATTTCATGCCACATAACTTTTTTAGATTTTGTTCTCTTGGTATTGTCAATAACTTTTACTTTTTAAAATAGTGTGTATTTTACAATTGCACTTACCTAAAAATACAGTAAAAACAGTAATATTGTGAAATATTATTACAATTTAAAATAAGTGTTTTCTATATGAACGTATTTTAAGATGTAATTTATTTCTGTGATGCAAAGCTGAATTTTTAGCATGATTACTCCTATCTTCAGTGTCACATGATCCTTCAGAAATCATTCTAATTTGCTGATTTGCTGCTCAAAAATGTTGAAAACAGTTGTGCTGCTTTATAACTTTGTAAACTGATGCTGATTTTGTTAAATAGAAAGTTCAAGGCCATTTGTTTCCTATGCCTTGCTTTTGGTTTCCTCAGTGGTTGTTTTGTTATTTGCTTTAAAATGAAAGCCTTTTTTGCATCTTTTGAATCAATTAGTATTCCCTCCTCCACTTTTGCAAATTGTGCTAACATGCTCTATTGATTTCTCCACGCTAATCTTTGTTCCCTTGCATATATACTCTCATGCATATGCATGCGGCAGCGGTATTAATATTAATGCACGATTACCATATTAATGTGTAATATATCCGATCTACTCAGTGGTTTCAGATATTGACCCGTTTACTGCCGTATGAAAACAAATGGAAATATTCAGTAAACATTCAGTTATAAAATAAGCCCAATATGATAATATGTGGTGTTAAATGAGCAGTTGTTGGTGTCATGCAGAGTTTCCCAAAGGCTCATTAGTTAAGGGGTGATTTCATCTAAATCAGCTGAATAGAAACGAACAGTCAAACTGTAATTAGCAATTACGCTTTAGACGAATGTAAGCAGCAAATTTATGCAGCGCGCTAAACGCTATTGAACATCACAGCAGACATTTATGATTATTTTATTCATGGCCAATTGGTAATCAGGCTCCAGTGAATCAACATTTGGAGCCTGTAGTTTTGCGCTTGTTTACACAGCGTTGGCGGTCTGATTGCTTTCTTCGTGGACGCGGCGAATTTGCAAACGCTTTAAGCTGCGGAAGGAGTTCGCTAACAAACCGTGTGTGTTTTGCAGAATCCCGGAAGGACAGTCGGATGGGCCGGTATCATCAGGAAGACTGCGGTCTCTTGAGGAACAGCTAAGCCGAGCCAAACAGAAGATCCACAGCTTTCAGAGATTATCTGGAGACGGTAAGAGTAGGGTTGCCACCCGTCCCTTAAAATACGGAATCGTCCCCCGCAGCAGGGGCGCCGCTAAGGGGGGGAAAGTTAGGACAATTCTAAGGGCCCACGCATTTTAGGGGCCCCCAGAGACCTGCTTTGGTATGGTAGGGGGGGGCCCAACCTCATATTTTGTCATAGGGCCCAAAATTGCGAGCGGCGCCCCTGCCCCGCAGAATGCGTCCCTTAGTTTTGGGTATTAAAAGTGGTAACCCTAGGTAAGAGAGAAGATCATCAGGACTGAGTCTCTATATCTGAACCCTAACGAAACCTTTCCCGTACACATAACCCAAAAATTCATAGTCTTCCAATGGTCGGATAAATGCTAAATGAAAGATTTTAGGAGCTGTTTTTAAAGAATGCATCTTTAATATGAACACATATTGCTTGCATGTTGCTTTGGTAGAAAAGTTAAAAGTTAGTTTAAAAGTTAAAAACTAATGGAGAATCTGCCAGTGCAATAGGATATATTCACAGTACAATTAAAAAAAATGATCCAAGTTCATTTTTAACTTGTCTGATTTAAAAAAATTTATATACTGCAGTTCAAAAGTTTGGGTTTGCTAAATTTGGAAATTGTTTTCATGTTTTCAGTATATTATGCTAATTTATTTGCTTAAAAATACAGTAAAAAACTGTAATATTGTGAAATATTATTTCAATTTAAAATCACTGTTTTCTATTTGAATATATTTTAAAATAAAATGTATTTCTGTGATGCAAAGCTGAATTTTCAGCATCATTACTCTGGTCTTTAGTGTGACATGATTATTCAGAAATCATTCTAATATGCCTTTTTGCTGCAATATGACAAAATTCACTTATATTAATGAAAAAAAACATGTATTGCAGTTTTGCTTTTCTAGAAAAGTTTATCTGGTTTCAAAGATATTTTACTTTAAAAAAAATTAAAAAATCCCATTTAGAAGTCATTTCTTGCAAAGTGCCTAAGAAACAGACCTTTGAAAAGACGCAGTTAAAAACAATGCATTATTTGTATGTGTTAAAATTTCTTAAAAATCCTGCATTTTAAGTCTTTTATAATGGCTGTCAGTTAATCAAAATTCCCATTTGGAAGTCATTTCTTGCAAAGTGCCTAAGAAACAGACCTTTGAAAAGACGCAGTTAAAAACAATGCATTATTTGTATGTCAAAATTTCTTAAAACCCTGCATTTTAAGTGTTTTTATAATGCTGTCAGTTATATTAATTAATGTAATGCAATTAATTAGACTAAATGTAATGAACTAACACAATTATTGATGCTTTCTGAGTATAAATTTGCTTCCATCAGAGCAGTTTAAGACTTTAACCCTCAGTTTCAGACAAGGCTTAAGCCTAGTCCTAGACTAAAATGTAAGTATGAACTGAAAAAATAATCAACTGAAAAAAAAAAAACTTGCACTGACTGATCTTAAAATATATTAGTGCCTTTGTTTTGTCTCAAGATGCACGTTTATAAAATTACTTAAATGTCCTGATTGAACTGTGGCCTAATCCTGGCTTAGTCTAAGCCCTTCTTTTTTTCTGGCCATACTTCTTACAATGATTTAATTTCCTATGTCAACCAGTAAGCATTTTACTTTAATCTTGGGAATATTTTGTGACTGATGTAACAAAATATGCATCACAAGTAGCAGTTTGTTTCCTCAAATTAGGCCGGATTGCTTACATTCAAATATAAATCACAAATGTGTAAACTGTTATCCAGACTCTTGCAGTTCCACTCTTCAGCGTTGACGTGTATATGACATACTTTTCTGACAAATCAGCCTATGTCTTATACAGTTGCATATGAAACTGGAATGAAACAATGCATTTTAACATAAAAAATGAGCGGTTTATATTTTGGATGTCTTTGGTTCAGACATCTAACAGATGTCTAACAGATGCACAACGGAATGAGTCATTGTGTAGGTAGATGTTTGTGTGTGTGTTCAAGTCTTTGCATGCATAATCATGGGTAGGGAACAGGTCAAGGTCGGGGGAAATTTCCTTGCTGCAGGATCAGCCAGAAATAACTACCAACATCATCAGCAGCAGCAGCAACAGCAGCAGCATCATCGTCACCCCGGGCCAGAAGAGTACAGGTCACAGATGTATAAGAATCATCCTTAAAGAGCCTGTCTCTCATCCTGCTGCTTCACGTTGTGTTCTGACCCCTATAAAAAGACAGAGAGATGCTGTGTGTCTCACTCAGGTCACCTTTGCTGTAATGAGAGCAGGATTAAAGGAGAAAGCAGCTCTGCTCAAAACCCTAGTGAGCTGCTCACCTACAGCACCTGAAGACGAAGTCTCACAGTTATAGTCATACTTATATAAATGATTCTTCACCAGAATAGAACAGCACTTGCATTATCTATATTGTATTTGTATCTACAGTATGTATGTCTAGGTGTGTGTGTGTGTGTGTGTGTGTGTGTGTGTGTGTGTGTGTGTGTTTGTTTACATTTACATTTATTCATTTAGCAGACGCTTTTATCCAAAGCGACTTACAAATTGGGAATACAACAAGTGATTCATCCTAAGGAGGCAGATCAACATAGGAAGTGCTCAAAAATATCATATATTAGGCGTTGTTAGATGAATAGAGGCTAGAAAGGGAAGATCAAGAAAGAGAGGAGAACAATTTTTTTATATATATATATATATATATTATTGAGTCAAATAGTGTCGAAAAAGATGGGTTTTCAGCAGTCGCTTGAAAGCTGTTAAGGAGTCTGCATTCCGGAGAGGGGTGGGAAGATCATTCCACCAGGCAGGAACATTGAACGAGAATGTTCTGGAAAGTGATTTCATGCCTCTCTGTGGTGGTACAATGAGGCGTCTTTCACTAGAGGATCTCAGACTTCTGGAGGGAGTGTAGATACGAAGTAGTGAATGGAGGTAGGCAGGTGATGAGCCGGTGGCTGTCCTATATGCCAGCATCAGTGTCTTGAATTTGATGCGTGCTGTAACCGGTAGCCAGTGCAGGGATATAAAGAGAGGTGTGACATGGGCCTTTTTGGGCTCATTGAAGACGAGCCGTGCTGCTGCATTCTGAATCATTTGTAGAGGCTTGATTGTACATGCTGGAAGACCGGCTAAAAGAGCATTGCAGTAGTCCAGCCTGGAAATGACCAGGGCCTGGACGAGGAGTTGTGTAGCATGCTCTGTTAGGAAGGGCCTAATCTTTCTGATGTTGTGCAATGCAAACCTGCAAGATCGAGCAGTTTTAGCTATGTGGTCTTTAAAAGTCAATTGGTTGTCAAAGATTACTCCCAGATTTCTGGCTGAAGTCGATGGGGTAATTGTTGATGAACCTAACTGGATGGAGAAGTCATGCTGTAGAGTTGGAGTGGCAGGAAAGGCAAGGAGCTCAGTCTTTGTAAGATTGGGTTGAAGATTGAGCTGTAGATGGTGTTCCTTCATCCATGCAGAGATATCCACCAGGCAGCCTGAGATCCGTGCAGCTACTGATGTATCATCTGGTTTGAATGAAAGATAGAGCTGTGTGTCATCGGCATAGCAATGGTAGGAGAAGCCTTGTGCCTGTATGATGGGGCCCAGAGATGTAGTGTATATGGAGAAGAGGAGAGGTCCAAGAACTGATCCCTGAGGAACCCCAGTGACCAGTTGATGAGTTTTAGATACCTCCCCTCCCCAGGCCACTCTGAAAGAACTACCAGAGAGGTAGGATTTGAACCAGAGAAGTAAAGTCCCTGTGATGCCCAGCGATGAGAGGGTGGACAGGAGGATCTACATTTGGACAACTTTAAAGGCGATTTCCTCAATATTTAGATTTTTTTGCACCCTCAGATTCCAGATTTTCAAATAGTTGTATCTCAGCCAAATATTGTCCTATCATAACAAACCTTACATCAATGGATGCATATAAGCTTATTTATTCAATGTCACAAAATTGACTCTTATGACTGGTTTTGTGGTCCAGAGTCACATATTTGTATTATAATTAAAATTTTTCATAAATATGTTTGTTTACAAATGACAAAAAAAAAAAAATATATATATATATATATATATATATATATATATATATATATATATATATAATTTTTTTTTCTCCGTTGTAGTATTTTTGAACATCAAGTTAAACTAAATAAAAAATAGAAACGTTGCATTTTTAAAGTATTTAATTCAATACTGAAATAAATTAGATAATAGTAAGAAATAGTAAAATTCTAACTTAAATATTTCATTATAATTATATATAATTTATATAATTTATGTACCTATATAGTTTATAAAATGTAATAAAAAAATCGAATTAAACAAAAAAGTAATAAACAATTTATATTATACAATTTATATAATTTAAAATAATCCTGCACACTATTTGAGTGTTTTTATGCTTGTTATTAATCCTACTGTATGCAGAGCATCTAAATGAGTCACTTATGTGGTTCCATCTCAGTTGCTGCCTATGTAGGCGTTATACATCTAGGCAGCTAGGATTTGGAGCAGAGCTCCTCTTCAGGGTCACCCATCCCGGAGAGATTATACCCAGGAGGAGTTTCTTGAAAAGCACTGAATTGAACTTATTACATAAGAGCAGAAAGGGAGAAGAGTAGAGCGAGAGACGAATGAAAGCAGAATCAAAAAGAGGACAGACCAAATCTGTAGGGAAGATTGACAGCAATTGCAACCTTGTACATTTTCCTTCAAAACTTAAAGACTATTACAAACCTGCCGTCTTTTTATATAACACACGTGTGTCAAAAGTAATAGCTGGTAAGTCAACTAGATGCATTGTGTACTGAGATCGTTTAGTTGTGGTTATCTTCACAGCCGCTCAGACATTACAGCTTAATTAGAGCACTTTTGAATCTCTCTTCCCTTTGTCAGTTGGTCCGGGTCGAGAACAGGAGGAACTGCGGAGGAAGGTGGAGAACGGAGTGAAAGAGCTGTGGTATTTTATTCGCAGCGAGATACAGAAGCTGAGTCACGGCGACCCGTCAGACAGACAGAAACACAGTGAGGCGCTGCTGCAGGACCTGGGTCATCAACAGAGGTCAGATACGTACATTATAAACACGCCATCACTCACAATGCTCTTTTATTGCTCAGGGGACATGGAGGTGTCATTCAAGACTTGTCTTTAATTCTTTATAGGAGAAATTCAAATAGATACAAATGAGACATGAAGTTTGACATGAGGTATTGAACTCTAAAATTAGACGCATTTGAGAACTAGGAGACTTTATTTGCTTTCATTTAACTGTATTATTGTCAATATTTTGGCAAATAGTTAAATTACATTAAAGTACATTTTGTATAAAGAACATGAAGCCTGTTTTTCAAAGTATTATTGGCAAGAGCACAATTTTAATTATTTGTAATAATTTTGTATATAATAATATATAATTTTATATATAACATTTATAATATAAAATGTATATATAATATAAATTTGTATATAGTAGATAATATATAATTAATTCATCATTTTTATCATGAGTATTTATTGTATTGCCTTTAATTAAAAAAACATGTTATTATTATTACTATTATATATATATATATTATAGATTGATAATGTAAAATAATGCATACTACAAATAATGCAAATAATAATTAAAAAGTAAAAGTAATAAAGTAAAAGAATATTATTTAAAATATTTTTTACATATGTTTTTATATTTTAAACTTTTTATATTTTTATAAATATATTTTAAATGATAAACATTATAACTGTCTTTAATCAACAAGGCTGTTGTTATTTGATTAAAAAATACTGGGAAAAAACATAATATTGCAAAATATTATTACAATTTAAAATAACTGTTTTCTTTTTAAATATTTGTTTCTAGAGTAATGATGCTAAAAATTCAGCTTTGATCACAGGAATAATTTTTGTAGCTGCCTTTATTTGATTAAAAATACAGTAAAAATAGTAATATTGTGAAATATTTTTACCATTTCATATAACTGTTTTCTATGTTAATATATTTTAAAATATAATTTATTTCTGTGATCAAAGCAGAATTTTCAGCAACATTACTCCAGGCTTTAGTGTCACATGATCCTTCAGAAATCATTCTAATATGCTGATTTGCTGCTCAGTAAACATTTCTGATTATTATCAATGTTGAAAACAGTTGTGCTGCTTCATATTTTTGAGAAAAGATATATAATTAATTGTCAAATGCAAAAAAAATCTTAATGTTCCTACAGCACTTTATTTTTGCATTCTTCTGAAATATGAGTTGAGCATGTCTTCAACGACTTTAATAACATTCAGGATTGTTTTGTCGAGTTGAGGATGATGAAGAATTGACGTGCGTCTCTAGTTTCATCATTATGAAGCAGCTCCAGACACTAATAGCGTCATAATAGAAATATAGCAGCACTTAATTTTAAGTTATCACCCGCTAGACTAATTACGGACGGAGACGCTGTCAATATCTCATTATCTTGGTGTCTGTGAGACGCTCCATCAGCACATTCACACCTGTTTTTCCGTTTCGACAAAGAGAATCGTTCGATACACATTTAACGCGGTGCTGTTTTCCAGCGAAAGGCTCCCTGAGGAGTCTCTCATTGATGAAGCAATAATTAAACTCCTCATAAACTCAGCATATGCTCATCTGTTTGAGTTAGCAAATGACGGTTTAACAGAACTCATTACTGGTCTCTAAAACTCAATTGTGCTTTGGCCTTTTTGAGATTTTACTGGATTTATTAAAGGAATAGTAAAAATGAAGTCATCAATTACTCATTCCAAGTCTGTATTACTTTACTTCTTGAGTGAAACACTAAGGGAGAAGTTGGGCTGAATGTTCACGCTGCTCTTTTCCTCATTTCACATTAAAATGCTGCAAAAGGCTGAATGGAAGGATGCAGAACTTTCTCTTCCTTTTTCTCTCTCTGGCGGTGAATATAGTGTAATTGTAAACAACTGGTAATTACAGCCAAATCAGAGCAATAATCAGATTTCAGAGGTGCCTATTCAATCCCACAATCCTCACTGGAGGCTGAAGAGCACACAAATCAATTTTGGATGATATTATGATTTATTATGGTATTTATTCAGTTTGGTTTGAATGAATTGAATTGTTAACTCGTTTCAAAATGATGCCTCAAGCTGCTTAATATTTTCATGGACTTATTTATGTTTTTATTGATTTTACTGATTCCGAGAAATCCACACCATGCTGGAGGTACTTAAAATAAATATACTTCAAATAAATATATTAGGTGAAAAGTTTGGTTACTATAAAACAGTAAAATATGTTAATATAAAAAGTAACCAGTTCCTAGCCAGCGCTGGTAATCGGTGTATTGTCAGCTGATAAAGGAGGATGTTTGACTTGTTTCCTGTGTGTTTCTGTCAGAACCATCATGACAGATCTGCACGATCTTAGTCAGGCGGACGGAGCAGGAGACTGGAGAGAGAAGGAGGCCAGAGATCTTTCCAACCTGGTGCAGAACAGGATCTCCTTCCTGCAGGTACAGAAAAACCTTTCGTCCTGCTCTGTAAAAAACAATTAGTCAACTTATAATAATTTGTTACCTGGCTGCCTTAAAATTTTAAGTTCAGTCAACTTTAAATGTGAAGTTGTACTAAGTGATGTTTGAGTTGATTCAACTTAAAATTTTAAGGCAGCTAGGTAACTTACCTAGCATTTAAGTTTAACAAACCAAATTTGTTGTTTAATCAACTCAAATATCTAAGTTGTCGCTTAGTACAACTTAACATTTCAAGTTGACTGAACTTCAAATTTTAAGGCAGCTGGGTAACAAATTATTTTAAGTTGACTCAACAAATTGTTTTTTGTTTGTTTTTTTACAGTGTGCTGTTACTGCTTTGAAAATACAGTAAATACTGTAAAATTGTGAAATATTATTACAATTCAAAATAACTGTTTTCTATTTAAATATATGTCAAAATATAATTTATTCCTGTGATGCAAAGCTGAATTTTCAGCATCCTTATTCCAGTCTGTAGTTTTACATGATCTTCGTTGATTTGGTGCTTAATTATTAATAATGATTCTTCTTATTATCAATGTTGAAAATCGTTTTTGCTGCTTAATATTTAATGGAAACATTCATTAATGATACGTTTTTCCTCTCTCACTTTGTGCTTCAGAAATGAATTAAGTAATCAAATCATATGGTTTGTTGAGAGGAAATCTTTTGTCTAACTATAAAAAAATCAACAAATCTTAATTGTCTAATAAAAAAATACTGTGAACTATTTCATTCAGTACTGAAAACAGTCAATAAAAAGTTTTTTTTCCCCCCAATACACTCATAAAAATAAAAGTGCTTTTTTACAGCGATGCCATAGAAGAACCATTTTTGGTTCCACAAACAACCAATCAGTCAAGGATTCTTTAAAGAACCATCTCTTTCTTACCTTTTTATAATCTGAAGAACCTTCTTTTGCCACAAATGACCTTTTGTGAAACGGAAAGGTTCTTCAGATGTTAAAGGTTCTTTATGAAACCATTTAAACAAAAAAGGTTCTTCTATGGCATCATGAAGCACCTTTATTTTTAAGAGTGTACCAGTACTGTTACTGTTAATATGGGTTGATTCAAAAGAAAATCTGTGAGAAAAAAAATTGTAGAAAAACAACTGTCTTTTTTTTTTTTTTTTGCCAGTGAATTATTCGTTAAGTTTTTGGACATTTACTTTAAATATAAAATATGGGTAAAACACTTCTTTTCAAAAATTTTTAACTTTTTTTTTTTTTTTTTTTTTTTTTTTTTCAATTTTACATAAATATCTATGTACATTTTATATCTTCTGATTTAATAGTGCATGTGATCACTTAATAAAGTACCAGCACTCTCCTCTACAAGACTTGTTGATTTGGGAAATTGTACATACCTGGAGCACAAACTAATCAAGTTATTGGCTTTAGAGTTGAATTTTGAATACTTAACCCAAATTATGAGCAAGAGCAATAAAGATGTTTGTCTCTGCAAACAGCACTAATGAAATATCTTTTCTGGTATGTTTCCCTCTGTACAACCGTCCCTCTCCAGGACTGTTTCTTTCTTCCCTCCTTTCTCTTTATACTGAGATCTATGACTTTATGCCAGTCTAATCACACTAAAAGCCTGGTAAAAGGAAATATTGATGCCGTTTGTGAGTTTGCTTTTCTTTACAAACTGCCACTAATGAAAATCACAGCGCAAGATCAAGTGAAGTCAGTCTTTTGTTGATTTATTTAACCATTTTCATCTATAAATTTAAAGTTATGTCGCAAAAACTTTTGGGATATTTTGAATCTCAACTCAAATGCCTTGATCGTGCATAATTTGTTTTCTGCAATGAAGTTGCTTGTCAAATAAATCCAAAAGGATCCCACTTTGTTTAACAAAACAACATATAGCTGCTCATTACAGATGGTACCTGTGGTGTAATTAGCCAGTTTAAGCTGGTTTAACTGGTCTCGCAGTTTGTTCAAACTGGTTTTCAGTTGGTTTAGATGGTAATTCATGAGTTAGCCTCACTAAATTAATTTAGCAATTTATTTGACATAGAAGACTTCTGTAACACAATACATGTTTTTGCTGGGTTTTTTTTTTTAGTAATTTAATTTAATTATTTTATTTTGTTTTGTTTTTATTTTATCATAATTTCTTATTAAATATCTTACTGAATTTATTTAATGTTATTTTAATTAGTCTGGTTATCATTCAGTACCATGGTATATATCAAATTCTATCTTATCACAGATTTTCATGCCATCACTATGCCAGAGTACTTTATTTTTATTTTATTTTTGAATTTATTTATTTATTTTTGAATTTTATTTTATTGAATCTGAATTTATTAAATATTTAATTGAATTTATTTAAAATTAATTAGTGGATCTGGCTGTCATTCAATCTCTTATCACTGATTTCCATATTATTACTATATTGTAGAACCACCAAATTTTTATTCAATTTTTTTTTATGCTCAGGCAGCACTTTGAGGGCTTTTTGAGATGAGAGTGCTTCATCTGCTGCCATAGCAAACTCTCTGCCAACACTATTGAATTTGGATTAAGAGTAAAATCTATATAGCCTTCAAAAATCCCCCAGACAAATACACCGACGTGAAAGAGCCGCCAGACAATTCGATTATCGTAACTCATTTCCTCTAATGGCACAATAAAAATGAAAAAGTCTTTCTGAGAGGAAATATAGACCGGTAAATTCTTCCCATGCTGGACTCACTGAATCACTTTATTTCTCACAAATATCTATCTTGAAAACCATAATTAATGCCTAAATAACTGCAGTTATTGTTAGTACTATATTTGCGACCTTGATTGATTGATTGATTTCTTACTGACCCCTAACTTTTTGTTGTTGTTGTTTAAAAAAAAAAGTTATTTTGTTTTATTTTATTTTATTTTGGTTTTGTTTTGATAATGCTGAGTGTATAATGTTTTGTTTTATTTTATTTTATTTTTCTAAATAAAATTTCTTATTAAATATCTTATTGAATTAATTTAATGTTATTTTAATCAGTTATCTTTAGTACCATGATATATATCAAATACTATCTTATCACAGATTTCCATACCATTTGTGTACCATGTGTACAATGGTAATGGTACATTTTTTTTATTTTATTTTTTATAGTTGAAGCACCTTTTTTGTTTTGTTTTCATAATGCTAAATGTGTATTTCATTTTATTTTATTTTATTGTTAAAGCACCTTTTTTGGATTTGTTTTGTTTTGATAATGCTGAGTGTATAATGTTTTATTTTACTTTATCTTATTTTATTTTATTTTTATTGTTGAAGCACCCTTTTTTGTTGTTGTTGTTTTTTTTGATAATGCTGAATGTATAATGTTTATTTTATTTTATTTATAGTTGAAGCACCTTATTTTTTGTTTTGTTTTGTATGATATTGCTGAGTGTATTTTATTTTATTTTATTGTTGAAGCACCTTATTTTTTGTTTTGTTTTGATAATGCTGAGTGTATAATGTTTTATTTTATTTTATCTTATTTTATTTTATTTTATTTTTATTGTTGAAGCACCTTTTTTCTTTTCTTTTTTGATAATCCTGAGTGTATAATGTTTATTATTTTATTTTATTTTATTGTTGAAGCACCTTATTCACCCTATAGATAAACCACTAACTAAAATAACTGATCTAATACATCCAGTCAGCATCTCATAGAGGTCTTTAAATCTCACCATGTGAATCTCCAAACGGCTACCTGTGTTTCTCTGTCTCTGTTTCTTTGAGCTTACATGCAGTGAATGTGATTTCACAATGAAGTCAGACAGCTCTCACTAGGGACAATGAACTTGAATGAGATTGTTGCATAAAACCTGAATGCTTTCGCTGGAAACATGCATTGCATCCTGGTAAAGGGACTGTAGGAAAACAGCCTTGTGAAGTTCAGCATTCGTTTTAGAGTATTTCAGTTCAGTGTGCACTACTATATTGCTATATTGGTACAAATTCATTTAATCTAAAATGCAGTCCTAATTGTAATTGCATATGTCATTTGTGCATCAGAACCCGCAGGACTGCAGTAAAGCCCGTAAACTGGTGTGTAACATCAATAAGGGCTGTGGATACGGCTGTCAGCTTCATCACGTGGTTTACTGCTTCATGATCGCTTACGGCACACAGAGAGTCCTGATCCTTGAGTCCCACAACTGGCGTTATGCTCCGAAAGGCTGGGAGACGGTCTTCCGGCCCGTCAGCGACACCTGTACGGATCGATCCGGAGCCACAACCGGACACTGGTCAGGTGAGCATCAATCCTACTGTAGATGTTCAGTGTGAGCGGATCTTAACCTAAAAATGCAATGCTCTGAATATTTCTTTCTGTCTTATACCAATTGTAATATGTAATTTTTATTTATTTATTTATTTACTTATAGTTTAGTTTAGTTTTAGTCAACTGTAATAACTCTGGTAGGTCAAATTGACTAAATTTAAAGTTAAATTATAGTTACATTTATAGTGTTTTACTGTTGGTTCTACAGTTTGAATTGAATAAATATATTATTTAAATGAGTTGAAATATAAACTACCGTTCAAAAGTCTCTTTTGCTCACTAAGGCTCTATTTATTTGATTAAATATACAAAAGGGTAATATTGTGAAAAATTATTACCAATTACATAAAGTTTTTTTCTACTTGAAAATTTATAAAAATGTAATTTATTCTTGTGATGCAAAGCTGAATTTTCAGCAGCATTACTCCAGTCTTCAATGTTGAAAACAGTTGAGCTTCATATTTTTTGTGGAAAGCAATTTTTCTCAAAAGTGCAAAAGAACAGGATTTATTCGTTTATATTAAAATAAACATTTCGTTACATTATAAATGGCACTTTTGGTTAATTTAATGCATCCTTGTTCAATAAAAGTATTAATTTCTTTAAAAATCCTTTGAAAGGTAAGTCATTGTATTAATTTGCTTAATTTACTACATAATCTAAATAGTAATTGTTTAATCTAGAAACCATTTTTCATGAATTTCCAGCAAAACAAACATGACTGTTTTTTGCTTTCTTTATAATTAATTTCAATGCATTTTTAAAATTACTTGTGATCTGCACTCTTAAAAATAAAGGTGCTTTATGCCATAGAAGAACCTTTTTTGTGGTTCCGTAAAGAACCTTTACCATCTGAAGAACCTTTCTGTTTCACAAAAGGTTCTTTGTGGCAGAAGAAGGTTCTTCAGATTATAAAATGGTAAGAAAGAGATGGTTCTTTAAAGAACGTTTCACTGAATGGATCTTTGTGGAACCAAAAATGGTTCTTCTATGGCATCGCTGTGAAGAACCTTTTAAAGCACCTTTATTTTTTAAGTGTAATTGTAGTTTTTATTCTTATTTTGTGCCACTTAAGCACCACTATGTATGAAATATGCTATATTATAAGTTACTCCAGGCTTGTATTTTTAATTTGTGCATCAGCATTTTCTTCTGTAAAACTTAGTTCTGTGAACTGGAGTCCACTTCTCTAAAGCTCTTAATGCTAAATGGACAAAGTGTGAAGCTCTAGTACAAGACGGATATTTAAGTGTAATGAGGACATGTGAAAATTTCCTCTCTTCTTTGTGTCCTAATTATTACAGGCGAGGATCTGTTGAGGGAATAGATTATCTGAGGATTCTCCTCAAAACCCATTCCAGCCGCCAGAAAAAAAGGCGTAAAGAAGAGCTGTGAGTGCTCTTACATAAGCCTGGGAACGGCTTGGGAGTTTTTTTTTTTTTTTCTTAAATATTTCATGCTTTAGCTAATTAAAATTTCAAGCATACTCCGATCACATGTGCACTTGCTGGTGGAAAGGCCGTAGAGCAGCCGCCGCCGGGCCGCTGTTGTTGTGTGCTAATTGTTAGGGAGAGTATTAATGAGCTGCTTGTCAGTTGGTTTGCGGTCGGGAACGTCAAAGCTGTGTTCTGCTGCTGTAACGCTCGTAATTAGGAGACCCGCTGTAACTTGTTTTTTAACAAACGATTAAAACAAAGCCGCTGTTTCTATGCAACACGTACAGGCTCGGTTAATTTGTGGTTTGTGTGTTTCTAAACTCGGTTCAAGTTCTCGTGGGTTAATTTAGAACCATTTCATTCCTCTAATAAAGGTGTGACAGAAGAAAGTGTGAGAGGAAAGTTCTGCCAAAAACGAACATAGTGTCATGTTGTTTTAAACTTTATTTGTTCTGCATAACACAATAAGAAATGTTTAACAATATTCACACTGATATTTCCTGAAAAATTAAAGTGAATATGAAAAGATTCGGTACAAAAAAGCACCATAAAAGAGTCATAGAAGTGCCTAGAAGTGGTCCATATGATTTTTGAGCTCATATTTTAAATTTATATGAGGAACATACTATAATTTGTACGTTATAAACAAACTTGAATAATCTTTGAAAGCTGAAAATAATGAATTTTGGGTTTGTTTGTCATACAAAGCTATCTGGCTTTAAAAGACTGTATTAAAACTAATGGTTTAAAGCTTATGGACTAAAATTAAAATATATTTGCAATCTTTAATGCACTTTTGGAGGCTTCCATCCCTATTCACTTTCATTGTTTGAAAAATGGCAGCATTAACAAGTCTTTCAAACCTATTTCTGCTATTTTCTGTAAAATTGCAAGTTGTGCAAAAAACTTAAGTCATATTTGAGAAATGAAAATAATGACTTTTAGGTGTGTTTGTTGCACAAAAGCTGTGTAGAAACAATTTTCACAAATAATTCTGAAAAATTGGCAAACAATGTTTTGCCAATTAAATGTAGAACTGAATTAAATGTGAATGTGAATTAAATGTGAAATGAATGTGAATTAAATGTGAAATTTTAAAGTAGAAAGAAATAATAGCAAAAAAAGATGTGTAATTTTTGCATTTTGCATTTTTTGCATTTTTTTGTAATTTTTTGCATTTTTTTGTAAAATATACTGTAAATTTTTTGTAAAATATACTGTAAAAGTAATCAAATAGATTTTAAAATAAGTAAATAAAATATAACATTTTTTTATGTACAACTTTGATAAATCATATTTTATAGTGTATAGACAACAAATATTGTACAAGCTTATTGACTGAAATTTTTAATGCATTTTGACTATATAAAATTCTTAACTGCATTAAATTCTTCAACATTTCTTTTGAGTTTCATGATAAAAACATCAAACAGGTTTGGTACAACATGACAGAAAAATTTAATTAAAGCCATTAATAAATAAATAAAAATGTTACCTAAAATAATATGAACACTGAAAAAAATTAAACAAAAGAAACTGAAATAAAATATAAAATATAAAAACCTTTATTTCAGCTTTTATTTCTCATTTTCAAACTTTTATTTCTCATTTTAATTTTGTTAACTTGCTTAACTTGCTGAACTAAATTGACTAAAACTTAAACTAAAATAAAAATGAATAAATATTACATAGACATATTTAAAAAAAACTTAAAGTGGCAAGCACACAGGAAATTTACTAAAAATTTAACTAAAATAAAAACTTAAAGCACAAAATATAAAATATATATGTATATATTTTGTATATATATATAAACATATTCAAACTATTAATAAAAACTATAATGATACTAAAATAACACTGCAGCCTGAGGGTGAATAAATGTGAGCTCTCCCTTTAAAAACTGTTTATCTGCTAAATAAACATCCACAGCTCCTGCTGCTCCAGCTCTTTCTCTTGGCCTGTGTCTTTTTGTCTCTCTGTGTTTCTCTGGAGGGTGTTTGTGAAAGGACTGCGGGTAAGTGACCTGTTTAATCTGACGTGTCCAGACTTCTGCCCCGAGACCAGAGCCAGTCATTCCGGCACCAGGGAGAGGTGGTTTGTTTGCGTGCGAGCGCTGAAACGGGTCACCTTGGCACTCGAAAACCCGGCGACTTTTGAAGAAACTCGCCTGCGGAACGCTTTGGGAATATTTCTGCAGATCAAAGTCTCTCTGGTTTCCTCTCGCCGTCGTCCTCTCGCGCTCTCGTCCTTCCTCTGCCCCGCACAACGCAAACGGCACCATTAAATCTAATCAGACTTTATTTCTCAGGGGTGACTTTGTATCGTCACACATAAAGATTGCAACGCTTTAATGCAGTTAAACGCTACAGGAGACATATGCATCAAACATTTATGAGAAACCTGTGACAGGTTGAACGTTTATTTACAGTTGGTGCATGAAAATACATTGAGATTCAGTAAACTCAAGCTGGAAGTGTAGTATTTTTTTTTTATCTAAGATACATTTACTTGAGAAGCAAAATGACAATATTTAGTCTTGTTTTCTGAAAGATGAAGTTATGTGAGTTTATGATTAAAACAAGAAAGAAATCTGGCAGTGAGGTCAAAAAATAAACTTAATACAAAGGGGAAACAAGATTATTTTTCTGACCCCTTTGGCAGATACTTTTTCTTGTTTTAATCAAAAATGTATATTTTTGTCTTGATTTTTCAGTAAAAATATCTTATGTTCCTATGTCATATACACTAACTTAAGACTTAAAATTACTGTTGTCTATTAGATATTAAATGTTGTTTTTTGAAAAATCTACCATAATTACATGAGCTTAAAACAAGAAAAAAAATGTCTCTTAGTGTGGTAAAATAAAATAAAATCAGTCGTAAAACTGGATTTTGCTGACTAACAAATATTTTTCCTGCTTAGTTTAGACATATTTGAAAGAAAATATGAAGTAATATCTTAAGTCATTTTGCTTAAGTAAATTTATCTTCATTTAAGGATATTTATATATTTGTACAAAATATATATCTTAACAATATTGAATCAAGATATTTTTACTTTTTTATATTTTTACTTTACAGAAATAAAATGACTGTTATGTTTCTTAGTTTTTATGTCATGTCAAATCTTACCAAAATTAAATGACTTTTTGCTTAAAACATGAAAAAATATCTCTCAGTGTGGTTAAAAAAATAATGAATTAAACAAAAAACTGAATTTAATGGTAAAACCAGATCATCACTTAATTTTGACAGAAGATATTAAGTCTTGTTCCTGAAAAATCTATCAAAATTAAGTGAGTTTATGGTTTAAACAAGAAAAAATATCTTTCATTAAAATAAATAGTTTTCATGTTTTATACAAAACTTGCTTAGTTTTGATAAATGCATGTTGATTTAAGAATATTTTGATATTTGTACTGGAAAACAAGACTTTTTTTTTTGTTGTTTAAAATTCTTATAAAATGCTATAAACTATAAACAGCCTACAGTTACTGGCTAATAAACTATATCACATGGCAGAAGAATTGAGTACAAAAGCATGTTTGTGACTCTATATTTCATCATTTAGCAGCAGTAGTGGTGTTGTTTTCAGCACACAGGTGCACGCAGACAGATCCTGATAAGAGTGAGCAATTGTCTTCAGGTGCGGCTGCTGCCGCCTTGTTAAAAAACATGAGTTTTCTCATGCAAATTGGACATTTTCTTTGTTTTCACCTCGGCTAGATGCATTGCGAATTGGTTGTGCTTTAAAAGGTGGTTTGTTGTTTGTATTAGACATTTGCATGCATCTTGAAATGGTGATAAATGGGTTGAGTGAGCAGTGCCAGGTTGAGCTACTTGATGCTAATGCTGCGGCTCTCGTCCAAGTTCTGTTGAGCTTTCTACCTTGAAAGCATCATTGGCGATGCAGCGTTCCACATAGTAGGCAGCTAAATGCTTTGTTTTGGCCATTTTGGCAGCGCTGCATGTATCTGCAATCCCGGGATGAATTGTGATCAGCTCAGTATATTATTCAACAAAGGTTTGATGCACAAAAAAAAGTGTCATCCGATTAAAAATAAACCGTTTCACAAAGTATGTATCATTTCACCCAGTGTTCTTTCACCCTGCTGGCAAAATGAACATGTCATCATTTACTCGCCCATGTATGAAAGCCTGTTTCTGCCATGGAATAAAAAAATACAAAGGTAATTGACTTTTGTCTTGTCTCACAATTCTGACCTTTATTTCACAATTCTGAGCTGGTTTTCTCAGTACTGTGAGAGATAAAGTCAAAATTTAGAGTTATGAGAATAATGAGATAAGAAGTCGGTTATCTTTTTTTCTGTGGTGGATTGGGGGAGAAAATGCAAAACTGTTTTATTTTGAAAAACTGAATTCTTAATTTATATCTCACAGTTCTTAATTTTTGGTCAGAATTGCAAGATATAAACTGAAATGAAAGTAAATGTTGACAGATTCTGTCCCAAAATGACAAAAAACACCATGAAAGTGTCATAGAAGTGCATAAAAGTGGTCTATATGATTTGTGTGCTGCTTTCCAAATGTTTACATGTCTATTTTACATCTGATAGGAAAAGTCCTATAGACTTTCAAGATGTAAATGCAGATTCATTCAGTTTGTTTGCTGGGTTATACAAGGTGCTTGAATTTGACTTTTTTTTTAAAGGCCTGGAAAACCCTTGAAAATAGCAGTATTCACGAAGAGGTACTTGAAAAGTGCTTGAATTATTTAAAGACAATGTAGCTATGAAATAAAGTGTTTAATTTTTTATTCACGCAAAATTCAACAGTTTAAAAAACATTATACTTTTTCCTTGTCTCAGTTAATGTCATAAAACTAGCAAGCCAAGCCAGCAGTAGTACTGACATGTAAGCATGGTTGAAGAGGAACAGATGAACCGAATGAATTGAGTGAGTCATTTATGCTGGAACCACTCCGCTTGATTTAAACTCGTGACTTCAATCTTTTATTTCATAAAAAGATGTATAGTGATGGGTGAAAAGGATCTTTTCGAAACTCTGAATCAGTCGGACCAATGTGTCGCAAAATGATTCACTGTTTCGAAGTGCTCCAATCGGATCGCGTTTCGCGAATCACTTGATTCAGATCTAAACTTCGAATCGCGCATCGCAAATCATTTGATTAATATCGGGACTTTGGAGTAGGTTCGTGAATCATTTGACTTGGATCAGATTCACTGTTTCGAAGTTCTCCAATCAGATCACCTTTTGCGAATCATTTGATTCAGATCCGAACTTTGAATCGTGCATCGCAAATCATATGATTTAGATCAGGGCTTAGAAGTACGTTCGCAAATCATTTGACTTTGATAGGAACTTTGCGTATCTTGAAGCATACAATGAAATTTAATTTTGTACATATTAGACTGTGTTTTATAGATGTCTACACCTACCCCTTACAATAATGCGAAAATAGTAATTATTGTTACACAGTGTGACAAAATTTATGCTATGTTGTGCGCATTCCCAGTATCCAGCTGTCTTCCTTCTAGCCTATCATTTCACATTTTGAATCGCGACCCACGTTCCAAGTCTGCACCTGAAATAAGGGTTCGCGAATCATTATTCTGATGGCGACTTTGGTGCATGGAGTGCGATTCATTTGATTCAGATCGGAAATTCAAAGTAGGTTTGTGAATCTTTTGGTTCAGATCAGAACTTCGGAGCATTGATTGTAAATAATTTGATTCAGATCTGGGGCCTCATTTATAAAGACTTGCGTAGAAACCATCCTTGATTTTATCTAAGAACTTTTCTGATTTGATCGTAAGAGCGATTCAGAGAAAACGAATGTACCACGAAATCCATGCGTACGCCAGTCATTCGGTTATAAATCACAAATGATCGTGGAATTGTGTGCAGCTGAATGTTCCGCCGTCGAAACGCCCCTGCTTAATTAATTAACATATAAAATGAGCTCATTCCTAAAGCAAAAACTCTGTGACAATGGCAAGTAAAAAGGAGCGCAAGAAATCAAATTATAGTGAGGCTGAACTATCTGCAATACCAGGCATTACCACAAGGAAACGGTCGTACGCCAAGCTGGAATCTGACGTGGAGATAAGTACTTTTCCACGTCAAAGACGGTTTTTATAAAACTGTACTTTGACGTGGATTTGATCGTACGAACACTCTAAGATCAAATCAGTGCGTAAGAAAGTTTTATAAATGAGGCCCCTGGACTTCGCGTGCGTATGGTGAATAATTACTTTCAGATCAGGATTTCGGAGTGGGGTCACAAATGAAAGTTGAAAGTTTATTTGCACATTTAACATTTAAAATACAACTTTACAAATCCAATAAAAGAAGAAGATGAAAATACTGTGCAGGAGAGAGTGAGAAGACCCTAAAGTCTTATAAAACCACCTCCCCAAAATCCCATTAAATAGACATAAAGTTGCATGATCAAACAAGACAATACAATCACACATCAATCATTTAAATATAACAAATTAACAAGATAAACTTATTTACATGTTAACATTATTTTCAGCTCTCTTTTGAAAGAGTTTAGAGTGGTTTTAGTCTTTAAAGCGGGGTCTAAATGATTCCAGAGTGAAGGCCGTCTGTATTTCAGTGTAGATTGATTGGCCGTAGTTCTACAAAAGGGAAGATAAAAGTCTTTGCAGCGCCTTGTGGAGTAAGCATGAACATCTGAAGAATACATGAAAAAGTTATTAAAAGCTCTGGGCATAGTATTTGTCATATTCACATACTTGTACATAAAGATATTTATGCAATAGATGTTAACATTAAATATAGTCAAAATGTTATATTTTATGAAAAGCGGAGCAGATGATGACAATCTATTTGATTTACTCATAATTCTTAAGAATTTCTTTTGTAATAATAAAATCTTATTTAGATATGTTTGGCATGTTGCACCCCAAACAATATTACAGTACAGAATGTGGGGATGGATTAAACTATAATATAATGTTTTCATACATGAAATATCAATTAAAGAGCGAACTCTACTCAATATACCAACAGATTTCATTATTTTTCTACAAACATGTTGAATATGATATTTCCAGGCAAAGGTTTAAAACATGTTGCATAATTGAATTAACAGTTATAATGTTGCTATATTGTGCTTCTCTACAGGTGAGGCTCACGACCGGGACGTTCAGGTGGTGGAGTTGCCCATTGTGGACAGTCTTCACCCCAGACCTCCATACCTCCCGCTCGCTATCCCAGAAGACCTTGCACCCCGACTGCAGCGCCTCCACGGCGACCCGTCCGTCTGGTGGGTGTCTCAGTTCGTCAAGTACCTGGTCCGTCCTCAGGCCTGGCTGGAGAAGGAGATCCAGGACACCTGTGTCAAACTAGGCTTTAAACACCCCATCATTGGGTGGGTATATCTCTCGTCTTATTTGGCTTCTCACATTTCTTTCTTTCCATCTGTCTCCGTGTGTGTGTGTGTGTGTGTGTGTGTGTGTGTGTGTGTGTGTGTGTTTTTATCTTTGCCTGTGGCGGATGCGTCTCGGTGGGTGTTACGCTGATAAAACACTGCGAGATAAAGATGACACACGATAACGAGAATGAACATGACTCACAATCACGATGAAATTAATGAGAATAAATGAGAATGAAATGATTGCAGCCCCATAGGAAGCACCATTGTCTCTTGACAGCACTGTGAAATGTAATAACCCAAATAATATAATAGAGTAAATCTATAGTGAAGCATAGAGATCAGCTGAAGAGAGAGATAGACACATATTAATGTGTTTGGTGAGTAAGTACTTGATTTCTGCTGCTTTTAGCTCCTGCTTCTAAAACGTTTCATTTTGGTGCTAAGCTCTGAGACCACCAAATATGTAATATAGATAAGTAAAAATGACTTTAATTTACATATTTTCATGGTTAAGACTACATAAGTATGGCGCTAGCAAGACCAAGGTCATGGGTTTGTTTCCCAGGGAATGCATGAACTGATACAATTCCCAACTTGAATGCAATTTATTTTTGGGTTTGATAAATGCATAAATGCTGTATGTATAATGCATTTAGCAAACCAAAAAATAAATGCATAATGTGCATAAATAATTTTTATCACTTTATTTAAGTGCATAAATGTTTTTTATGCATTTAAGTGCATTTAGCAGATGCTTTTATCATTTCATCAGTTTATGCATTCCCTGGGAATCGAACCCATGACCTTGGCGTTGCTAGAATTGTGCTATAATGTTTGAACTACAGGTTAATATAGGATTTCCACTGAGGCAACAAATAGAGCATGCAAAGCATGTTGAGCTGTTCACACTTAACTAAAATACAAATGAGAAAAATCGACATGGCTACTACAAAGTGCATTGAAGAAAAATGAAATAACCTCTCAGATAACAAATGAGGGGGTAATCCCAATTGTTTCTATAGATTGAAGCAGATAAATCCAGTTTGTGTCTCTGTCTCACAGCGTCCATGTCAGACGGACAGATAAAGTCGGGACAGAGGCTGCGTTTCACCCCATAGAGGAGTACATGGTCCATGTGGAGGAACAGTTCCAGTACATGGCTCAACGGGGCCATGTGGATAAAAAACGAGTGTATTTGGCCACCGATGACCCCTCGCTGTTACAGGAGGCAAAAACCAAGTGAGTTATGAGTCCTTGAAAGGTCATGAAAAAAGTTGGTTTTGAAAAAGTTCAGGATGGGAGACAAACAACAAAACAACGGCTACTGATCCAGTAGGCTTTATTTCGCTCTCTTGGAGTGAAAAGTATGGAAGGTTTCCACAGATGCCCTCTGCAGTTCATCACTGCATGCAGCAAAATGAAACATTTTGCATGAATTTATACGCTTACATTACATTACAAATACACATATATATATCTAATGCACAAGGTTTAAAATCTCATTGCCAAGGTCAAAGTGGAAAATTAAAATAGTTGGGCAAAAAACTTTTTTCCTATAATTAAAATGATGAATGTTTACTTTGTCTTCCATTATGTGCTTGTAAAAAAATATGGTTTCATGTTTCAAACCCCTTTAGAGTTCACGGCCTCTTCTAATATTTAAATGTATTTTGCGTGTGTTTTTCAGGTACACAGACTATGAGTTCATCAGTGATAACTCCATCTCCTGGTCAGCGAGTTTACATAACCGATACACAGAGAATTCACTCAGAGGCGTCATCCTGGACATCCACTTCCTGTCTCAGACTGACTTCCTGGTTTGCACCTTCTCCTCACAGGTACATCAATAATTGTTTATTTTATCAGTAACATTTTACACAATAAGGTTTCATTTGTTAACATTAAGTACACTAGTAAACATGAACAAACAAACAATATTTCTACAGCATTGTTACTCTAGATGTTACTTTCAACATTAACTAATACATTTTTTGAATTATAAGCTGTTTCTAATAACATCAGTTCAGCTAACATGAACAAACAATGAAGAATTGTATTTGCATTAACTAACATTAAGAAAAATAGTAAATGTTTTGAGTTTAGCAATAAAACATTAAAGTGATTATATTAAGTTGTTAAACATTGATACTGTGTTATTTCAGTATCCTTGAGATATTATTGTAGTTTTTATAAAAATTTTAAGTCATAATTTTTATATATATTCTTATAATGTTTTCTTAATTTGTGTTCAAGTTTTAGTAATGTTGTTTTCTTTTTAGTTTTAGTAGATTTTGTGTGTGTGTATATAAAACTGAAATTAAAAAAAATGATGCAAAATGATGCAAAATGTTATATGTAACTATAAAGAGTTTATATGTATATAGAATTAAATATAACTATAAATATAAATATGTATAGACAACTATTATTATAATATATACATGTACGTGTATGTATTTATATATACATTATTAATATACTCAGTACTCACACATATATTATGTAAAAACAAACTTTTATTTTGGATGTGATTAATCACGATTAATCATTTGACAGCCCTAATTTTTTTTTTTTTTTTTCAGTTTTAGTTTATTTCAGTACATCAAGTTAAAAATAAGATAAAATAAGAAATGTTGCCTTGTTTAATGGATTTTAATGTAATTTTTTGTTTTATTTAACCATAATAACCCTGCATTGAGGCACATTAGAGTAATGCACATTGCAGATAAAATATGCTTTATTATTATTAAAATAATGTCAAAATGCAAAAAGAGTTAATGGTCTTGAAACAGGCCTCATGTCCATTTATAAAGATTATAAAGATAAAAGAACATTTTGTCATTTTAAATCATTGTTTTGTAATTGCAGCAATGGTAGACCATTAATTACTAACACAGCAATATAATTAATAAATGCTGTAAAAATGACATGACATGCATACAAAAATAAAATTGCGTTTAAAAATGAATCAGTTGTTCCCTCATTGTAGCAAATCATGGCCACAAATTTAATTAAAAACCAAGGGAATGAAATAAAAAAAAATGGCCATGATTAACTAAAATGAGAGAGAGAATTGTTTTATACCTTTTCTTTTATTCTTATATACTATACTTTATAACTTTAGATATACTTTTTTATATCTTCTTATATTTTTTGTTCCTCCAACAAATGGGCCTTCATACATATTAGCTAATGCATTAACTTAATTTTGTGACTTGTTCTTGTGTTTTTATCAGGTGTGTCGTGTTGCGTATGAAATCATGCAGACTCTTCATCCGGACGCCTCGGCTTTCTTTCGCTCTTTGGATGACATCTACTACTTTGGTGGACAGAACGCGCACAACCAAATCGCCATCTACCCACATCAGGCGCACACAGCAGAGGACATCCCGCTAGAGCCCGGAGACGTCATCGGAGTGGCCGGAAACCACTGGGACGGCTACTCAAAAGGGGTCAACCGCAAACTGGGACGCACCGGCCTCTATCCGTCCTATAAAGTCAAAGAGAAGATTGAGACGGTGAAGTATCCCACTTACCCCGAAGCAGACAAGCTGCTGAGCTTATAGAACAAACACACATTAATAATTAACGCACGGACGGCTGAACTTGCCATGCACTGGGTAACAAACACTCTAAGACGTGTGTATCTGTGTGAGAGTATTTATAGGATGGACGCACCTTTTAGGTTTGTATAAATTGCATAAGGATCTCATAAACTGCTGTGGACATCAAGAGCCATTCAAACGGCACTCAGATCAGCAGAAGCTAATGATTTGAAAAAAAAAAAAAAAACATTTTTTTAATTGTTTTAATGTTTTTTTAAATATTCTCTTGCCTTTTTTGTCACTTTCTCTGTCCTCGAACTGGAGTGAGTCTCACAGAGGCTGTCAAGCATAATTTTAGGTCACATTTCACCCATAGAATCAACAGGAAAAGTAAGAAATTATATTGTGCATTAAGAAAATGAAGCCTATTTGAATATTTTGCATTGACATTTATTTTCATAAAGTACAAAAAAAGGTCTGCACTCAAAAATTGTTTTTATTTATTTAAAGCAGGGGATAAAACCTAATACAGTTTCAGAATATTTTCGTAAAAGTGCATGTGTTATTTTTAACATATTTATTTTATTTATTTATTTATTTAATGTTAGGTTTATATGATTATATTAAGAAAAAAGGTTTTTTGATTTTTTTATACTGCCTTTTTCTTATATTTATTTATTTAGAATTTATTTTTTATAATTTTCTATACATTAAAATGTGTAATTATGTAAATTGCTGAGATAATTTGCTTAATTATTATTAAATTAATGTCAAAATACAAAAAAGGTCCTAAAACAGGCTTAATGCGCTTCATGCAAAATGTAATTTCTTATTTCTTTCTTTTGATTAAGTGGTGAAATCTGATTCTTGCCTGTCAGACTTCAGTCATCACGCTGTGCTCTTAAGTTCTTTATCTGTCTTCAGTCTGTATGTGTGTGTTAATGTGTGTTCGCAAAGATTGTTTGTGCGATTATTTATTGTGCATCCAAAGTGGTGCCTCAAATGAAAGGAAAAAGCATTGCAGAACTTTAATATATATAAAAAAGGAATTATTAAATAGGTGGAACTTCACAGTTTACCATCATGATAAATTACTCATTGTTAGTGAGCCCTGAAGCATTTGAACATTTTACAAATTAACTTAAATTTTAAAGAATAATTTAAAGCATTAGATTTATAGTCTAATATTAGATGTTATTATTCATAAACATGATCTCAGAGATTCATAAGTATTGTTATGTAAAGTGCTCTAGTACAAATTTTTACGATTGCAGATAACATATATTACAACATTAACGTAAATGTTTTCATGCATGAGCTGATAAAATGTAACATTGAATGCAATGCAAGTTGCTTTGGATAAAAATGCATTAATTTAACATAACTTTAGTTAAAAGGTACACATTTCAAATGTACTTCACATACAAATACCTATGAAAACTAATGAGATCACTCTAGATTTAAAAGGTTACAAAGTGGAATTAATTGAATCATTTTTGGTTTAATGTTCATTAAGCATCTTTTCTTTGATAGTGAGACTATAAACCCCAGGACTTAATTGTGTTTTTGAATCATATGGAGAAATGGATGTGATTGAAATTTCACAGTAGGTTTAAGGCGTTTGTTGTTGTGTTTGAAAATGACAAGATGCTCTTTAGAAATGGTTTCCAAATGAAGCTGAATGCAAATCCAACAACACTTCTTTCAGCTTTCATTGTTTCTTTTATTGAGATGATTTGTATGTTTATTTGCTGCTTTCGACTCTGACATGAACTCGGAGTTTAACTTTCTTTTGTGATGAAGACAAATAATGTTTGTGATCTGCGAGACATTTTTCGGTAACGCTTTATAATAACGTTCAGTTGTAAGTCATTTATAAGTGGTTAGTTAATGATAAACTAATGATTGGCAAAACATTCATAAATGTTTAATAAGTGATATGCTAACAATTTGTGTAATTGTTGTTAATTCATTTACAAGTTATTTACAAGTAATTAGTTAATGAGTAACTACTCATTTACAAAACATCACTATGCATTCATAAATGATTAATAAGTGATATGTTAGTATTTTTATCTATGTTTTGTAGATTAAGTTATAAATCATTTACAAGTGATTAGGTAATGATGAACTAATAATTTACAAAACATGATTATACGTTCACAAATGATGATTAAGTAATATGCTGACAATTTACAAATCTGTCGTAATTTATCTTAAAAAAATAGCATATCATGAAATAATCAAACAGATCCTTAGTAAGTGGCTAATACGTTACTAGTTAATATATTATTTGTCACGTAAAAATAATTAAAATATCAATCATTTACATTTTTATCCTTCACTGAAGATGGCATCATGAATAAATCATTTACAAATCTTTCTGCATCCCCTAATCTAAAGTGTAAACAATTCATCAGTTGTAAATGTTTTACTCATTTTTCAAAGGTCTTTCACCCAGTGTGTATACCCACCTGATACCCACACAATCTGGAACCGGCAGGTTTGTAAAACATTTACAACTGATGAGTAGTTTACACTTTAGATTAGGGGATGCAGAAAGTGTTGTAAATGATTTATTCATTATTTATTCATCAACAGCTTTTGAATACTTTGAAGTTCGTACTGCAATGTAAGGGCTGCCTGGTGAGGGTTTCTCTGGCAAACATGAGCTGTGTCCCAAATGACACACTATACACTCTGCACTTATTCACTATGTACTTATGCACTAATGCACTTTGCACCATGTAGTGTATGAATTATATAAGGTTATTTAGTATTTTATAACGCCCTAAACAAACTTTCACAAGAATCTCGTTTTTTTTTTCATATCAACTTCAAACTTATTTAGATGTAAGACTTCAAATTGATATCAAATTTAGGATAAAACCTGTTATGTACAATATGTATTTAAAAATTGTACAGTGTATTCTCTTTACAGTAAAGTTTTCTTTAAAAAGAGACTTACCTTAGCTCCAAAGTGTTCATGAATTACAATTTAAGTTTGGATAAACTTAAAAAATGGGGGTGACAGTTAAGGGGTTAACTAGTAATTTTTAACCATTTAAGGATCTGTTTGATTATTTCGTGATATGCCATTTTTCAGATAATTTATGACAGATGGGTAAATTGTTAGCATAGTACTTACAATAAAATGAACATATTACTTATTCATAATTTATAAACACATAGTCATGTTTTGTAAATAATTAGTTCATCATTAACTAATTACTTGTAAATTAATTTGTAAATGACTTGTTAATGAATTAACAAAACATACACAAATTGTTAGCATATCACTTAATAATCATTTGTGAATGCTTTGTAAATGATTATTTCATCATTAACTGATCACTTATAAAAGACTTACAACTGAACGTTATTATAAAGTGTTACCCATTTTTCACTTGTTTTGTTTTAGGGTTTTGTCTTATATAAACCCACTGATCAATTAAAGTGGAGAAATCTGAATGGCTGTTGTGTTCCTTCAGACGGTTGTGCGTCTGCAGGCTTTTACACTGCATTCATCAACGGTTCATTTCATCAAAGTTCAGGTTTAATGCGCCTGCATGACATGAATCCCTCAGAACGGTGCTTCGTGACCGATCTTTAGAAGGTAACTCTTTTCTAACCTGTTTGTTTCATTTAATTGTGCAACTTCTATGCATTTTCTATATATCCTGTGCTCGGGCCATTCAATATGTACAAGAGTTTGTTTCTTCATCAGATTTGGAGAAATGTAGCATTCCATCACTTGCTCACCACTGGAATCCTCTGCAGTGAATGGGTGCCGTCAGAATGAGTGTCCAAACAGCTGATAAAAATATCACAATAATCCACAAATATAATATAAACAGTGCTTGATATGTGCATATTTCTCTCCAAATTTAGACAAGACCACTTTATAATTGTAGAATGTAATATTATGGACTATGGACTTGTGTTTTAGCCGATAAATTTGTTTCTTACAAACACACAGCTTTCGGCTTTACAAGATGTTATTTGATGGACTGGAGTGGTGTGGATTACTTGTGGATTATTGTGATGTTTTTATCAGCTGTTTAGACTTTCATTCTGACGGCACCCATTGAGGGTGCAGAGGATCCATTGCTGAGCAAGTGATGCAATGCTACATTTCTCCAAATCTGATGAAGAAACAAACGCATCTACATCTTAGATGACCTGAGGGTGAGTAAAGTTTCAGCAAATGTACATTTTTGGGTGAACTATTCCACTAATACATTTTTTCATTTCCAGTGCCTTGTTTCCAGGTTCCATTGTCTTATAATTCATCCTAGGTTTACTTGCTCATGGTGTTTTTATTGGATTATGACTTTGCACAGAGTTGGTAACTGATTCTGTCACGGCAGTCTCATGTTATGTTTTCAAACAGTTCTATGGACTTCACTGCATTTATTTTACTGTAAACATGTTATTATTCGATTTTACGCTCATCACAGATGCTTTCCACAGAGCTTAGCCTGAATTGAACTTGGAAAAATCCTTGAAAAAGCACTCATGCAGTGATTAAACGAGCGATAAACCCTCACGTTTCTCTCTGTTATCTGAGGGCACTTCGATTATAAGCCACTTAATGTGAGTGTGCTGCCCTGTGACCTTTTTGTTCTGAACAGACCTTAGTTCGGTTAATTATTCTGTTAATTGGCCACCAGTCCCTAGAGTCTAGTGTTCAGATTTATTTTTGTCTATGTCGCTCCTTCCGTTTTTTTTTTTTAGAGCCTGAGCTGTTTCAGCATTATGAGAGACAGTCTAAAGAATCCGAGCTGATCAGAGAGTTTAGAGCTGACAGATGCTCTTTACAGTATTACAGGAAAAGTTCATGCAACAATTCTGTCATCATTTACTAATCCTCATATTGCAAATCCATATGATTTTCCTTCTTACATCGAGCACAAAAGAAGATGTAAGGCAGAATATTCACGCAGCTGTTTTCCATTCAGTAAAAGTGTATCAATTTATTTTATCGATCTGTTGACAATATGCATTCATATACACAGTTGAAGTCAAAGGTTTATTTAGACCTTGCAGAATTTGCAAAATCTGTTAAATGTTTACTCAAATAAGAGGGATCATACAAAATGCTATTATTTTTAATGTATTACTAACCTTTAAGCAAGATATTTCACAAGATAAGATAAAAAAAAAAATAGCTGAATTTATAAAAATGACCCTGCTCAAAAGTTTACATACACCTGAATGATCCACAGCTGTTTTTTTGTTGTTGTTTAGTGATAGTTATTCTTGTGTCCCTTGTTTGTCCTGAACAGTTAAACTGCCTGCTGTTCTTCAGAAAAGTCCCTTAGGTCACACAAATTCTTTGGTTTTACAGCATTTTGTTTTCATTTAGTACTGCCCTTTAAAAGCTACTGAAGAAAAAAGAAGTTTTTCCTTCTGACACATAAGTGAGCGTTCAGCTGTGAATCATTCAGGGAACAACATGGTATTAAAGGAGTAGTTCACTTTCAGAACAAAAATTTACAGCTAATGTACTCCCCCCCCCCCTTGTCATCCAAAATGTTCATGTCTTTCTTTCTTCAGTCGTATAAGGAAATTATGTTTTTTGAGGAAAACATTTAAGGATTTCTCTCCATATAATGGACTTCTATGGTGCCCCCGAGTTTGAACTTCCAAAATGCAGTTTAAATGCAGCTTCAAAGGGCTCTAAATGATCCCAGCCGAGGAAGAAGGGTCTTATCTAGCGAAACAATCGGTTATTTTCTAAAAACATTTACAATTTAAATACTTTTTAATCTCTACACAGAGTACACACAGAGCTAGACAAGACGAGCATTTGAGGTTAAAAAGTATATCAATTGTAATTTTTTTTTAGAAAATAACAGATTGTTTTGCTGGATAAGACCCTTCTTTCCTCGGCTGTGATCGTTTAGAGCCATTTGAAGTTGCATTTTGGAAGTTCAAACTCAGGGGCACCATAGAAGTCCATTATATGGAGGCAAATCCTGAAATGTTTTCCTCAAAAAACACCATTTCTTTATGACTGACGAAAGAAAGACATGAAAATCTTGCATCACAAGGGGGTGAGTACATTATTTTTAAATTCTTGTTCTGAAAGTGAACTACTCCTTTAATAATTAACTGTATGTAAACTTTTGAACAGGCTCATTTTTAGTAATTAAACTGTTATTTTCTCTTGTGGACTATATGTAAACGTCTTTTATGTGAAATATCTTATTCAGGTCAGTACTAAATAAAAAATAACATGCATTTTGTATGATCACTTTTCTTTTTTTATTTTGGTTTATTTGGAACCATAATTTTAACCAAACTAAAATGTAATAAATAAAAAAAAAAACATTTTTATCAGCTTTCATTAAAGGAGTACAATGAAGTCACATATTCATTTATTTTTCATGTATATGTGTCAGCATTAAACTACATTATTAAACAGCAATATTAAGGTCATTTTAACATATAAACAATACCACACAGTAAACATTTATTTTATTATTAATAGTGAATTAGACAAGTTATGCATTAAATAAGAGTTTAGAATTGATTCAGTTCAATTTTATTCACATAATGAATCAACTGATTAATGTACAAGAGATCTGAGAGAAAAATTAACTTTTGTGGTCAATAGAAGAAAATTCAGGCATGTTTGTAATGACACGAAGGTGAATAAAAATGACACTTCATTTTTTGGTCAACTGTAAACACAAATAACTGTTGTGTGTCTTTGACTAAACAGTACATTTGAAATGACGCTAGAACTCAGATGTTTAATTGATACGCTGGTTAAGCACCCTGTGATTTGCCAGTAATTGCTAGATTACATAAACCTAAACTGTTAGAATGGATTTGTGAAATCTAGGTTCTCTGGCCGTTTCCTCTCCCTGGAGTGTGTTTGAGCACTGCTAAAGGTTTGCTGTCAGCTCGCCGTGAGCGCGCTGTGATGACCATTAGCACGCAGCTGCGGTCCGCGCGAGATAACCGCTGATTTAGAGCTCCCGTCTTATCTGCGGCGCGCGCGCGCACGCGTCCCGCTCAAAGCCATCTGTCTGCGTCCACAGCCTTTGATAAAACTGCAGGCGTGTGCATGTTGCCGCAGCATATTTATGCGCTTTCCAGATGTCTGTGTTTACTGAAAACCCGTTTGGAATCCCATTAGATTGTTTCACGGCACGTTTAACAGATCAAAATCAGGTGTTAAGTGAGTTTAATGTTCTAGATCAGGATTAAAGGACTAAAAATTAGCATTTACTCCATCATGTCACTTGTTTCTGTCATGGGATAAAAATACATTTAAAAAAGGTAAATGCGACCTTTTATCTCCTAGTTGTGACTTTTTTTTAGCAGTTTTGAGTTTGTATCTCACAATTCTGACTTTGTTGGATACAACTCTAGTGACAAATAAATATACTAAAATGTATTTAAAATACATTCATTTCATGCCACTTATACTACAAATATATTTCCATACTACGTACTTAATAAAAATACCATGCAATTGTACTTTTAGTTTACTAAACTGGTATATTAAGGCTGCTAAATTGGAACAATTAATTGCGTACTTAAAGGGATAGTTCACCCAAAAATGAAAATTTGATGTTTATCTGCTTACCCCCAAGATGTAGGTTACTTTGTTTCCTCAGAAAAACCGGTGCAGTCTGCCAGCCTTATCATGGACATGGATGGGCACCAACCCTTTAAAAGTAAACAAAAACATGCAGGAACCGTATCTGGGTTGTGGCCAAAACTGGTACTGCAATCACTTTCAAAATACTGTAGAAGTTACAATTTTGTAACAATTACCTTTTGTATGTTTATTCCATTGCAGAAACAGGCTTCCATACAAACCCATATGACTTCAAGCTAGTTGTAGCAAATGTAGAAAACTATTTTGAAGTACTTGACAGAATCTGTCAGACAGTAAACTTGAGCTTTAACATCTTTCCAAAAATGCTGCAACAGCAAACTTGAAAGTGTGTGGAGTTCTTCAAACTTTAAAAAGTATGTTCTTTACACACACACACACACACACACACACACACATACACGGAAAGTGTGGATGTCAAACAGCAGACGGTCCCCAGACGACCCAGAGTGCTTCAGGCTCCGGCTTTGTTTTCATCAGCAGGTAATCACACTGTTGTTGTTTGACAGCTTAATGGCTTTGAGAAGAGTTAAAGGGCTGCAGACGTCCACTGCACAACTACAAAAATCATTCCAGCGACAATCTGACTTTCACTGATACACTTTGAAAAATAAAGGTTCTTTATTGGCATCAATGGATCCATAAAGAACATCCATGGAAACTTTCCATTCTACGAAAGGTTCTATAAATTTGAAAAATGTTCTTCAAAAAATAATAACCGAATTCTTTCCCAAGATGCTTCATCTATTAAAAAAAACTGTTTGGAACTTTTTTCAGCCTATTATTTTTATTGTTATCATTTTATTATTGTAGGTTTAGACACATGAATGCTGTTTATTTTACTATTTTCCACATTTATAATAGTATTTTATTTTATTGTTAGGAGTCATGGAAACTTAGTATTTTTGACCAGCACATGTTGTTTTTTTTTTTGATGATTCCAGTTCAGCTCAATCTAAACTTTCACCAAACAGCTTCAAAAGGTGCATCATGCTTTTTACTTAGCACTGAATGAGAAAAATAAAAAGCACCTCAGATCAAGCCGAATGATCAGATAATTGTGAAAATGGCACTACTGAAAGCAGTGTATGTTCAGAATAAATCCAAAGCACTGCTGTCTCTTTAGACTTTATTATTTTCTCTGCCTTTTAGGTTCATTTCGATTATTTTGTATCTAGCACAAACTCTTTGTGGGGTAAATTTTAAATGTGACTTAATTTGACTGAGCTTTAAAACTCCTTTCATGTCCTTAATGTGCGAACCAACAAAACTGAGACAACAAAGCCAAGAACTGGAAGTGTGAATAGAAAGGCCTGACATTAACTAGCAAAACTGGAGGCCTGTAAAACTTTCCATCTAGTAGCAATGACATAGCCTATTGTCTGCTAGTTAAAAAAAAAAAAAAAAGCATTGTGCAATTTACAGAGAGCTCAGCTAAAACAGCAAAGCATTTTGGGCTCATTATGAGATAATGAGAAGAGAAAAAGGTTGTGTTTGGTTCTCATTAGCATTCGGTTGATTATTAGATGTTTTTATTTATATTCGTTTGCTTCATATGAAATGGCCTGTCAGTTTCAGCTCATTCTAGGTAATGGCTAAAATGCTTTATTATGAGTCAAAATGTGATTGATTTGCTTCAGCAGTGTTCTCGCAATTGGATACTAATAGAAAAATCCAATTTTCCAATGAAACTTAGATTTCACAGCTCATTTTAAAGGTCACGTTATTGCTAAATTGGAAATTGTGAAACTGTACAGTCAGAAATAAAGCCTTGTGTTTAATAAATGCATGCATTTATTAAATGACAAATGGACAGCAGTAAGTGACTGTGTTAAGTTATATAGATAGTTATTGTGTGTGTGTGTGTGTGTGTGTGTGTGTGTGTGTGTGTGTGTGTGTGTGTGTGTGTGTGTGTGTGTGTGTGTGTGTGTGTGTGTGTGTGTGTGTGTGTGTGTGTGTGTGTGTGTGTGTGTGTGTGTGTGTGTGTGTGTGTGTGTGTACCTGGTATTCATCACGTTATGGGGACCAAATGGACTACTATCCCCACAAGGATAGTAATACCAGTAAAATTTGACCTTGTGGGGACATTTCTTAGGTCCCCATGAGGAAACAGGCTTATAAATCATGCACAATTAGTTTTTTTTTTGAGGAAGTAAAGGTGTGCACAATCTCCTGTGAGGGCTAGGTTTAGGTGTAGGGTAGGTGTAGGGCCATAGAAAATACGGTTTGTACGGTATATGAAAACCATTACGCCTATGGAATGTCCCCATAAAACATGTAAACCCAACATGTGTGTGTGTGTGTGTGTGTGTGTGTGTGTGTGTGTGTGTGTGTGTGTGTGTGTGTGTGTGTGTGTGTGTGTGTGTGTGTGTGTGTGTGTGTGTGTACATATATTAGTAAACTGTTTATAATGTATTTTTGTTTTTGTAGTTTATTGTCAGTTTTAGATATTTTAGTATTTCAAGTTTCAAGAAAATAAGAAATACCCCAATTTATTTTTACATTTTCATTTTCTGTGCAAAATAAAAACATTTATAGCTTTTTTTAGATCAGGGTTTTGAAATATGACCTGGACATGTTTCTTGAGATTCAGCCTAACAGGGTCTCTTGGTACCAGTCATTAGATTTGATGTACCGTCTGGTTGTTCTTCGCAACCTGTTCAAGGTAAAAAATGTCATAACAACGTGTTTCCCGAGCCCCGCGAGGATCCCAGGGGTCTGCGGTCCAGATGCAGAGAGACACGTGGGCTGATGGGGACCGTCTTGATTAATATTCCTCTGAAGACTCAATGAACCTTTAAAGAGATGCAACAAAGACAGATTATCTACATGGGCATCTGTGTGTGAGAGAGAGACGCAAGCAGGAATAGAGATGTTCCCCAGGAGATAAACGCATGGATGCACCTTGAATTATTTAGTGTCCTAAAAGAGACTTGAGAAATGTTTCACTGTTGAGTTGCATTAGATGCAGCGCCACTCCAAAAAGGGTTTTCTAATAATGTGGGGGAAATCTTTTTGAGTTGTTATGTAAAGTGTGTAGTCTGGGTGGAATACTGTTGCGGTTTGTGAGTTTTTGATATAAAGTGATTTTCTGTGATATAAAGTGATATTCCTTCATTTATGAGACTGTAAATAATTTTTTTAAGTGGTAAATAAAGATTATTAGAGTATGTTTTACAAGAAAATATTATTTTACCAAATATTTTCCTTGCTGTTTTCTTGCAATTCAGAGATTACTTCTTGCAATTCTGTTTTTTTTTTTGTTTTTTTGTTTTTTTTGGTTTCTGTAACAGAATAAATAAAGAAAAAAGATAAATTGTGACTTTTTTTCTCACAATTCTATCTTTTTTATATACCTTCCAATTTTGAGTTTATATCTTTCAATTCAGAATAAAATAAGAGTCAGATTTGTGAGATATAAAACTGAGGGGAAAAAAAGCATGAATTTTGATTTCAAATATAAGATAAAATAAGATAAAAAGGCTTTTTTTCTGGAAATTCCGAGTTTACATCTTACTATTCTGTTTTTTGGTTTCCAGAACAAACTAAATAAAAAAATTCCAAATGTAATTATAACTAACAATTGCGAGTTTATAGCTCTTAATTTTTTGAGTTAATATCTCACAATTCAGAATCATGAAAAAAAAAGTCAGAAATGTGAGATAAAAGGTCAGTATTGTAAAATAAAAAGTCACAATTATCATTTTTGTGTTCTGTGGTGGAAACAGGCTTTCATAGAAATGTACAAATTTGAATTTACAACTTTGAAAAACTTTGACATTGAGTTTGGCATACAATAAAGTACGCGAGTAGACATATTTGGATGAAGAGTCTGTTAAATGTGCTCAGCTCCTTCCTTCTGTATATTTTCTCGCTCGTTTTATTGTTTGCCAGGTGAAGATGATTAGGGTTCGTTGTTTGTTCAAATAATGACTCAACTGCTCCGTGCACTCACGATTCAACAAGTTTCTCTTTTCAACATATGTGGCTCCATCTGTCACTTTACAAAATCTACTGTAGCTGTCAGAATATATCTTGGTGTTTGTTCCTCTCTCTCCCTATATATGTCTGTGCTCACTCGCCCGGTCTCTATCGCATTCTTTAGCTCTTTTATTTTATCAGGTTTTTACTGTCGTGTTGATATCTGCTGAGCTGGCGGAGTGTCTCTAAGTGCTGATACAGGCCTTCCTCTTATGTAAACTGCTGACTTTACTGAGTTTCCTCAGTCCCAGTGGTGTCTGATGTGAGTGTGTGTGTGTGTGTGTGTGTGTGTGTGTGTGTGTGTGTGTGTGTGTGTGTGTGTGTGTGTGTGTGTGTGTGTGTGAGATCGAGCCGTATGTGTGTCTCAAACAGACTTGACTATCAAATGAGCCAATGCACATGAAAGAAAGTACAATGATAGAGGTCTTCTGGCTGAAGGAAAAGCACATGTTGAACATATGCTGGCCTTAATGAAGGTAAAATAATAGACTTTTGAGCCAAGTCACATAGAGTCCTGCCAGGATTATATCATTTGTAGGCCAAAACCTATAAATGAGTTGAATTGTAGCATTTTTGGTTCCATTGTGCAAAAGTCAAATGACTTTTTGGTTTATTCTATCTCATAAAATACATCAGTAATATCTCCTTGTGATTTTTAACAGTTTTTACTTGCTAACAGGTGTCTAAATGGGACTATAAAGGTTGTCTGGGACATTAAACATAATCACTCACAAGAGGTAAACTCACTAGTGCGCTTTTATACTTTATAATTGCACTCTTGCAACTCTAACCATAACTCAAACTTTTAGGGAATTTTTTTTTTAAATAAACTGTGACCATCCAGAGTTTTTGTTTTCATGCACCAAGTACCTTGAAAATCCAGAATTTAATTCAGTGACTAATTCTGCTTTCAGAAATGACTAGTTTATTATTTTCTCTTGTAGTATAGTCCACAAGAGAAAATAATAGTTGAATTTATAAAAATGAACCCGTTCAAAAATTTACATCCCCTTCATTCTTAATACTTTGTTCTTATCTGAATGATCCACAGCTGTGTTTTTTTTGTTTAGTGACAGTTGTTCATGAGTCTCTTGTTTGTCCTGAACAGGTAAACTGCCAGCTGTTCTTCAGAAAAATCCTTTAGGTCCCACAAATTCTTTGGTTTTTCAGCATTTTTGTGTATTTGAACCCTTTCCAACAATGACTGTATGATTTTGAAATCCATCTGAAGGACTTACATGCAACTATTACAGAAGTTTCAAATGCTCACTGATGCTCCAGAAGGAAAAGCCATGCATTAGAAAACTTTTGAACAGAATGGAGATGTGTACATTTTTCTTATTTTGCCTATTTTGTCATATGTTTCCATTTAGTACTGCCCTTCATAGGCTACAGAAGATACTTAAATGTTTCCCTGAAGACAAAATAAGTTACATTTACCCTGATCTTCAAATTTTAAAAAAGTTATCCCCCCCCCCCCCCTCCAGCTCTTAATGCATGTTTTTTTTCCTTCTGGAGCATCAGTGAGCATTTGAACCTTCTGTAATAGTTGCACATGAGTCCTTCAGTTGTCCTCAGTGTGAAAAGTTGGATCTCAAAATCATACAATAATCAACATTTTGCAGATTGTGAAAGGGGGGTGTAAACTTTTGACCTCAACTGTAAATATACTGTACAATTCTGAAAGGAAAAGTCAAAACTCTGAAAAGTTTCAGCTGAGAAGAATATAGTCAGAATTGAGAGAAGTTGCAATTACCTTTTTTTATTCCATGGTGGAAAAAAAACAACTGCAAGGTATAAACTCAAAATTCAGGAAAAAAAAAATCAACTGAAAGATATAAAATTAGAATTTCGAAATGGGAAATCTGAATTGTGAGGAAAAAAGTCAGAATTCTCAGTTTATATCTCTATATTCTAAGGAGAAGTCAGAATTACTTTTTAATGTATTTATTTTTTATTCTATGGCAGAAGCAGCTTACAGCGGGTTTCAGCTTTTTAGTTGTACAGAAATTGTGAAAAATATGAAGCTGCATGGTCTTACAAGTTAAATATCACAGCCCTGCATCATGAAAATATAATAATATTACCTAAATTGATTATGCAATAACTTTACATCATCTACAGTTTTTTTTTTTCTTAATTAAACTAAACTTTTGACGTTTGACTTCATTAAAGCTGATATATATATTGAACAAATAACCTGAATCATAGGAAGACAGGAATCATATCTTTGTGGCGGTTTAAGTGAGTCACCTTCCAAATGGTTGTCAAAAGCAGAAACGCATCATATCTTGGGAAAAAGTGTGACATGCTTAAGCAAAACAGACAACTAAAATTAGTAAGAAACAAGTATTTAGCAAATATGATGGATGGCGGTGTTATCGAGACAATCTCAAAAGTATAACTTTTTCCAGTGAAGTACATACATCAAGGGAATAGAAGTATGCAAACTGGGAGACAGACATAGTTTTGACATTCAGCTCAGAAGAACCATCACTCGACAGTACGCTGCTGTCTTCTTGTCTAAAACAGACCACCAGAAAGAAAAGATGTGAATTTTTGATCCAAGCTCAGAATGTTTCGCACATAATCTTCAAGTTCCTCGTGAAGGGATTTGGGATGGAGCTGCATTACTTTCAGACAGGATTGTCATTCATGAGTTGGACTTTGATGTTCTGATGAGGTCTACTGAAAATGAGAAGCATTTGAGGACGGATAAAGTCTAATCTCCAGCTCAAAACTGAGTGCAAATAAACCGCTCTGGCCACTCACTGTTTACAGAGGAAGTACATCATAGATCGCATTATTATTTCTCCTTACCTCTGACATTAAAGGACAGATGCAGGTGGACATGAAGATCAAAGCTTCACCGCTCCAGATCCGATTGAGTCAGAATGACTTGCTATTGGAGCTCAAAGTGAGGCCATGTGAAAGCATCAATGTGAGAGAGACAGAAAAAACAAGGGCTGTACTCTGGTCAATAGTATTTGTTGTGTAAAATGACATTTTATTGTATTGTTGTTCATTTATGCTTTTTAAAATGTTTAAATCTTGAAACACTAATAAATATGAACAATCTGCATGTTGTATCTAAAGTCAGAAAAGTTTTTGTGATTGGTAATTTATTAAAATGCACACCTTTTGGGGTAAATACCACTTTATCTATTTACTTTTTAAAGAAATTAATAGTTTTATTAGTTTAGGAACGACACATTAATTTGATCAAAAGTGGCTGTAAAGACATTTATAATGTTGCAAAAGATTTATTTATTTATTTATTTTTTACTTTCTATTTATTAAGAATCCCTAAAAATAAAATGTCACTCTTTCCACAAAAATATTAGGCAGCACAACTGTTTCCAACATTGATAATAATCAGAAAAAATATTGAGCAGCAAATCAGCATATTAGAATGATTTCTGAAGGATCATGTGACACTGAAATCTGGAGTAATGATGCTGAATATTCAGCTTTAATCAAAGGAATACATTAAATTTTAAAATAATAGTTATTTTAAATGGTAATAATATTTCACAATTTTTAATGTATTTTTAACAAAATAAAAATAAAAATGAAAATACTTTCAAAAACATTTTAAAAATCTTATCGGCCCCAAACATTTGAATGGTAGAGTCAGTGTATATAAAACTTAATCAAGCATTTTGTCAATGTAAATAAACATTTGCCTTTTTAAAAGATCAAAGACGTTGAAAAAAACCTTAAAAGGAATCAAAGTAACATAGGCCTATTTGTTTACTTAGCAACATGTCAAGAAAATGCAGATGAAGGTTATATAAAATCATACAACTGATATGAAAGATGGTAAGCAAGTAAATACATCAATAAAAAACGTCATAATTTTTCTTTTATGTTGTTTTTGGACTAACTACCAAAGTCCAAATTTATAAATGTACGCAATTATAAAGAATCCTGCAAGGAATCTTCAGTGCTTCTCCCAGCCTTAATGATGTCACGTAAGAGGCATTAGAGCGCAGAGCTTCAGGTCAGAGCGATCGGACACCTTTGAGTGCCTGTTCCGATCCATCCATCAGCCGGCACACGCGCTCTGATCCATCACTCACTGCGGACGGGAAAATCAGAGCTGCGAGAGATTGCTGGGAGACTTCCCATCTCCTATTCGAAATGATTTCTGGTTTATGTCTAATAAATCTCAATTACTAGCACCGCCTCCTCGCACCGCGCGCGCTACAGAGGCCCAGAGAACGGAGGAGCGGCCGCGAGCGCGGGGAAACGGCAGGAAGCGGCAAACGATCTCCAATCACAGATGGAGGATTGATAGCGCGCTGGGAGCCTCTGGAAGGGCGACAGCATTGATTATGACTCCGAGCGCGGCGCGGCACAAGAACAATGTAATCACAGCACAACCTCGAACCGAGAGACTGTCACACACGATAGATGATGCCAAACTCGGCCAAACCCAAAGACTTGTGTGCGTAAAGGAGCATATCTGCATGAGTGACACGTCTACTGGCTAACAATTAGAGATGTCGATTGTAAAAGTAAGTAGTTCTGCTCTAGCCAGTGCGTTACTCCAATGATGAAGTGACGAATTCAATAAATTTTCAATTCAAATATAGTCAAAGTAGGTAATGCATTCTGGGAAATGAAGTCCACAAAAGTCTAATATAAAAGGCCTATCCACCTTATTTGTGACCCTGGACCACAAAACCAGTCATAAGAGTCATTTTTTTAAAATTGAGATTTATACATAATCTAAAAGCTGAATAAATAGTCTAAGCTTTCCATTTTATGGTTGTTTGGTTTTTTAGGATAGAGGACAACATTTGAAAATCAGGAATCTGAGGGTGCAAAAAATATTTTTTTTGAGGAAATCCCTTTTAAAGTTCTTTACAAAATGTCTTCATGGAACATGATCTTTACTATACTATACTATATCCTAATGATTTTTGGTATTAAAATCGATAATTTCGACCCATACACTGTATTAATAACTATTGCTACAAATATACATGTGCTACTTACGACTGGTTTTGTGGTCCAGGGTCACATTTATCCCCTATATGTAAATTTGATGGGTTTGGTTTCTGGTCTCATAGGCATCAAGCTATTTTTAGATACAAAACAGCTGGTTTTGCTGCTTGATATTGCAAATTCATTCATCTTAACTTATTGTTTTAATATATTATTTTATTATAAACACACTGATTTGTAGTGAAAACAGTTTTGGTTCTGGTTATTTCCCTATAGAGAGTTTCCACTCATGATTTGGTCAGTTAAACCAATATTCGGATGTAAACAACAGCATGGCTTGCAGGGTTAATGTACTACTGAATACTTTGTTCTGCTTATTTTTACTGTCTAAACCACAGAAAAAACATGTGGAAGCTACTAAATCAGATAGAGAAGGACTTAGTAAGCTGAAAAGGGCACAATATTTTCACAAACTAAATTTAATAGGTGGTAAAGATACATACAAGTAGTATTATTCAAGATTATTAGCCGAATATTTCACCTACCTGACCGGAAATGATTAGAACAAACATGAATGTTGTCAAGACAATCCTGGTTCAAATTGGCCAACTACAAATGCCTTTTGTTCCTCAGACAGTTTTTTCCGCTCGTCTTTTGGCAGTCTAAAAGACTCCAAATGTTTTTCCTGTTCCAACCGATTAATACAGCCCAAAACATGACAATAACTGACATTTTCAGCAACAATAATCAGCAAAAAAAATGCGAGTTTCATTCGGTTCAGTGGCATTGTTTACGTTCAGAGCCACCATTATGGCTGATTGATGAGACATCGTGAAAACACTCTATAGAGGCTAATGAACCGGAAGTCTCGTCCATAGGCTTACTTCAGTGTTGAAAAATAAGGTGGATATATCTTTAAACTTAAGGGCTTTTGTAATGTTTTCTCATGTATTTTTGGCTACACACACAAATGAATAAAATAAAAATATTAATAAAATATTCATATTTAATATTTTAAGTTTTACTTACATTTCATCATGTATTTTATATTATTTTCTGTCAGCAACATTTTATATTTTTACCATTTGGGTTTTAAGAATTTTAAACAAGAGATTGCATTGACTGTTCTAGTTTAAATTTACAGTCATATTTAATTGAATTTCAGTTCATTGGAATTCTACTTTCTTGCATTCCATTCCTATTCAAATTGTAATTTTGCTTCCTGTTTGTTACCTCAAGTCAGTTCTGAATGATGCACAACCTGCTGAGTAAATGATGAAATACTGTAATTTTTATCTTAGTTTTGGGGAGAGTACTGGAATCCTCTAAAATAGATTAAATATGACACAAGACTGATGATTTAGGTCATGACATTTTGGTAGTGTAGTGTAGGTTGGCGATAGCGGTGTTTCCTTAGGAGCGTGTGGTAGGATGTTGCGGTACATGCAGTCAGAGGTCTGAAATGATGAACACACTGCAAAATGAAAACTAACACTGTAGCTCCTGGCCTCCAGTGGCTTATTGCTTTATTTTTAACACAAATGCATTGGGGGGTGAATCTTCCGACCACAAAGAGAGGAGAAAATTCACTATCAATTTTTTTCACTATCAAAAACTAGTATGACCATCCATCTTGAGGAATGATGCTGGATGCTCTGGAGACGGTGCAGTTAAAATAGGAGAAAAGTTGGCTATAGCTTACATTTAACTGATGCATCTGCAAATAATTCTCCTGTCATAAGACATCGTTCATTGGGCGTTAAACAATTTTTTTTCTCTTTTCCTGGTGGCTGAGAAAAATCCCACAGACTTGAAGGAGGGTCCCGAGCCATTTCTAGAGATGTGATGTGAGTCTAAAAGACTCTTTCAACTTCTAACTAACACTTCATTTGCTTCTGATCGTACCAGCGCGTGTAAAATATTCAACATGCCGCAGCTCTTCAGATCACTAGGAACATCATAATTTGTCCATCTTCACTTGCCAGCTGTGTATATTTCTACAGTAAATGTGATTTCCCTTGCACACACTGTTAGAATGATACACTTCCATCTTTCCATGTCAATCCTTGGATTTTTATTTTAAAGATGTTCTGCTTGCAGACGGTCAGAAGAAGGGTGTCATGGGATTTGCATTTTCGTCCCCTGATGCTTTCCAGAAAGGCTTCTTATTTTATTATGCAAGCTCAAGTCTTGTAATAAATAAAACAAAACTCCCATCAGGGAGTTTATGATCATGGGAATATACAAAGCAGAGAGCTTCAGCTCACATTCAGCTCATTTGAATAAAGGTAAAAAGTGCAAAGAATGTCAGAATGTCTCTGTTAATTGGGCAAGAAGCCGTTTCTGTTTGCCTGAGCTCTGCTACAAACACTTTCACTGCCACAGGATGAAGAATAGTGTTTAAATAAGTTATTTTGGGTGCTTTGCAAAGAAGTAGAAAAACATTGTTTGTTTCTTTATGTGATTCACCAGCATGAGCAACAGCAGGAACTGAAACATACTGTACTGAATTCACTATTTAAAAATGAAGTGAATATCTTTAATCATGTCAATTCCAACTCTGTTCCTAAATAAATTTAAAAAAATTAGTAAAATAGAATCAATCAAATTCAAACTTAATTCCTTATATTTTAAATAAATGTGACAAACAGGATGCAGAATAGTAATTCAAACTTGAATTTAAAGAAGCAGAAGTAATGATTTAAGAAAGTAGAGGTAAGAATGTCATTTAAATAAAGTATAATTTTTAATGAAGTAATTAATTTCATTTTACAGCATTAATAAACGATGTCATCTCAATTGTATACATAGCTATAGAAGTCATTTTGAATAAATAACTTAATATTTGAGATATATTCTTGGCTGAAAAACATATCTTTATTTGAGATTAGAATTTAAATTAATTCTTAATTTAAATTAAACAAGGGCTTGCATTGGCATTTCTAGTTGAAATTTAAGGTCATTCAATTAATTTAAATTCTGCTTCCTTGCATTAAGGGACTAATTCTGCTTCCTGTTTGCTACCTGATTTAATTCAAGAAAATACATTTAATTTTATAGTATAAATTAAAGGTGTTATATAAAGTTTTACATATCAGCAAAGAACTATTAGCTGTGTAAATTTACTGTATAGTGTAATGACATTTTAGGATTTTTTTTTTTTTTTTTTTTTGGCAGCCAGGATGGCTGGGGCGTGTTTGTTAATGTCTGTGAGCCCCGCCCTTTAAAACTGTTGCTCCTCCTCGTATTTATATTGAGACCACGCCCATATCACTCTGTAAAAACAAGATGGCGGAGCGCAGTACAGAGCGAACTTCCACATGCCATATTTGTATATTAGCATAATACTTACCTTCTCAATTGACATTGTTTAAAAAACAAAGGTGTCTCAGTTTAGTTATACTGTATATCCCGTTTTCCTAATCTGTTGCACGAAGGGGCGTGGGCGAACGGTGGGCGGAGCGGAGGTGTGGCCGAAACGCACGTTTGTTTTTGTCTGAGATGCGACATCCAGTGGTTGAAAAAAAGTATATAGCACCTTTAACCATAAACACAAACGTTTACAACTCGGCATATTCTTCTTCTATGGTTATTTTTTAATCTTTTAACTTAATACTGTAATGGAAGTGTTTGCACAGAATCTTGCTCAGCATGTAGTTGGTCAAACGCCATGATTTTAGCTATCTGTATAACATCACTTCTTGTTCAAAGGCACGGACTTTTAAAGAAAACTTCAGCGCCCCCCTGCGTGTCTGAGGTGTGTTACCTATTACCGCCACAGCAGTGCGTGACTACAAGTTGCAGGTATGTGAAATGCAACCTTGTGCTTACGATGATATATAGGCCTAGGTAAACATTCACATGTGTTTTTGGAAACTTAAACGGACACGTGTCAAAACAGATTAATGTGATTTTACTGAGCGCTTGACAAATGCTGTAAAAAGGCAGAGCTGGAGAGAAAGTCTGAAAGAACGATATCTGTGAGTCAGAAGGAGAGATGAAGATGACGCTTAAGGAGGTCAGAAAATGAAAATGACATCAGAATAGAGAACAAGAGCTCTCAGAGTGGTGCAAACAACGGAGAGTGGGTCAAAGAAGTCATTTCTCTTGAAGAAAGCCCAGAGGAACATGTAATTGCTCAGAGATTGCTCTACACAGTTCTATGTATGATGCATTCAGTATAAAAGCATGAGGTGTTTCTCCTAAAATTCCCTAGTAGAATTAAAAATAGACTGAAATGTTAAAATGGCATATATTATTAAGAGTATGGAGCTATAAAATGAATATAGAATGAAAATACAACATAGAATTAGAGAATTTGATTTCATATTGAGATCTCTGACTTTTCATCTTGGCTTAAGATCTTTTCTGAAAGTCTAGAGAAGAAATGTGAGACTACTGGAGTCTTTTTCTCAGGGCAAACATCTAAATCAGAAGTCTCCATTATGCCTTATTTGTTGCCATATGAAATTGTATGTGCTTTAACTGTTGCTTTACATCGTTTCTTATTAAAACCTAACAATAGCATGAGACGAGGGTCGACAGATTTTGTTTTTGTCTTGTGTAATTTGACTTGATGCAGATCAAAATCTCCTTCCAGTCCCCTGCAGCACTACAGATAATGACCGAACTCATATCCTCATCCTCCATCTATCTGCACATCTGTCCATTGTCATTAATGTCATGATGAGGCGCGTGTGTTTGTCTTTGTCTTTGTTTGGCAGGATTTCCCCTGTATGAGTGCATTCAGATGGAAGACGAGTGCTTCGTCTCGGTCTCAGCTGGCTTGTGTTCTTCTGTAAATTGGATTAATTGAAGAAATGAGATGTTGTCTCATCCTGCACTGCTGCCCTTTCATCTTATTGGCCATTAATGGAGTTCTCCTCCTCGCACACACTCGCGGCGTGCGCTTCATTTGAGGAAAGCTTTATCGGGTTCGCTGTCAAAAACAACACAGCATGAACAAATATAAAGAGATTACGGCGTGTTTAATGCATCTGAAAACAGCATTTGGTCTGAATGAATTCAGCAAAGTCAGAGGGTGTGTTAGGATTCTGGTCGAGGTTGAATGGCTCTACTTTAAGGTGTAATTAAAATATTCACAACAAAATGAAATGATATGTGACCCTGGACCACAAAACCAGCCACAAGTAGCATAGGTATATTTGTAGCAATAGCCAAAAATACATTGTATATGTCAAAATTATAAAAAATTGTATACATTTTTTATACATTTTTCTTTTATGCCATAATGCCAAAAATCATTAGGGTATAAATTAAAGAGCATGTTCCATTAGGACATTTTGTAAATTTCCTACTATTAATATGTTAAAACGTAAGTTTTGATTAGTAATATGCATTGCTAAGAACTTCATTTGCACAACTTTAAAGGCGATTTTCTCAATATTTAGATTTTTTCATATATCAATGGAAAGCTTATTCATCAGTTAAATCTCAGTTTCTCAGTTTGTGGTCCAGGGTCACATATGAAGTCTGTTGTCAGTTAAAGGACCGTTTGTCCAAAAATGAAAATCTGTCTTCATACTTAACCTCATGTCATTCCAAACCTGCAGTTTTTGCCTTGGTTTGTATATGCTTACTGTAAAAATATGTTCAAAACCTCTGCTTTTATTATTCACAAAATAAAGAAATGCAGATTGAAGGACATGAAGGTAAATGGACTAAAGAGTAAATAATGGCATCTTTATATTTCTGGGTGAGCTATCACTTGAAGGCTCCAAAAGATCAAATCAAGCTTATTTTAAAACCTAAACCTAGTTTATTGGATACCTGACAAACCAGGACAGACAATAACAATGTTAAAGTGATCATTTAAAATAAATCTTTGAAGGGTTGGTTTACCCAAAAAATGAAAACTGTGTCATCATTTATTAACCCTGCACTTGTTCCAAACCTGTATGAGTTTCTTTCTTCTACTGAATGCAAAAGAAGTTATTTTAAAGAATGTTGGTAACCAAACAGTTGACGGTAGCCATCGACTTCCACAGTATTTTATTCCACACTATGGCACTCAATGGCTACCGTCAACTGTTTAGTGAACATCGGTGAAAGAAGAAACTCATATTTGAGGATGAGTAAATAATGACAGAATTTTCATTTTTGGTTAAACTATTCCTTTAATCAAAACTAACAGATTTGCAAATTCAACATGTCAAGTGACTAAATAAACAGCGGAAATATCACAGATGAAAAATAGTAGAAACAGTTTTCACATGCTAAAACAGCCACCATAACCCGCTTCAAACTGACCTGTGTGAGTTCTGCTTTTGGCCCTGCTGCTGTTTTATTAACAGGTCTGAATGGTTTTTCACACATATGTGTCTCCTCTTGTCTTTTGAATTATGTTCATGGCTCAGGGGATGTTTTTACAGCAAGGACGCACCACTTTTTGCTGCTTAGCTGGAATAAATTATAACACTTTGTCTGAATCCTCCGGCTGAAAGCCCATTAATCTTAGCCGGGGTGACGTGTGAAGCCACGGGCCCTTCCAGCAGATTATTTGCAATTACCAGCAGGTCATGATGCACTTCTGCTTCCAGCAGTGACTGATAATAAAACATCAGGCATATGCTGACACCTGCTGGACGATATAGAGAATACAGCCAATACAGCCTGGAGAAATGCCTATTTTACAGTATCTATCTATCTATCTATCTATCTATCTATCTATCTATCTATCTATCTGTCTATCTGTCTATCTGTCTATCTAGTCTGTCTGTCTGTCTGTCTGTCTGTCTGTCTATCTATCTTGCACTAGACACCTGCTCAATGTATAGTATGTCTACAGATGGAGATAAATATATGCATTCTATAAAATTTATTCTATTATGTCATACCACCCAGCAGATTTCCATGATTTCATTGCCTGGTAAATCTAACCAGGACAGTTTTCATATTGACACATTGTCACATGGAACCACATGCTGATGATGTTCTCTGTGTGTGTGTGTGTGTGTGTGTGTGTGTGTGTGTGTGTGTGTGTGTGTGTGTGTGTGTGTGTGTGTGTGTGTGTGTGTGTGTGTGTGTGTGTGTGTGTGTGTTGGGATGTTCTGCATCACTATCACTCACACAAGTGTTTATTAATTATTGATCTGAGCGTGCTGTGCTCTTGTGATGGCACGCTTCCCTCTAAAGCGCATTGCAGCAGCGCAGTAGAGGACAGGACAGACCAGAGAGGTGTTTTACTGGAGAAACGGGTTAGAAACTGGGGCAGAAAAATAGAAATGTCCTCCAGAGAGCAGAGCGGCCTGAGCACGGCTAGCTCACTTCTACTTCAGCTTACACTATTACAGTAAAAAAGGATAGATATATATTTTGCACAAAAGACTTTCTTCCAAGAGAGTAATAATGTGTCCGTTTCTATTTTCTGGTTTATTGCTGTTCGTCCTTATCCGCTCCAATCCAGATTTTATCATGTGCTTTGTAAAACTGGGTGATACGGATCCTCTGTTTTTTGTACTTAATCTGAAGATAAAAAGCAGTTATGTCATGAAAAAGTCACTGTTTGAAGGCCATTCACTTTATTTTAAATTAATTTTATTTCATATAAAATAAAATAAAGGTCTACTTTTTTTATATGAAACTTCATATATGCATGACTAATATAGCAGTCTTAAGAAACATTTGAACACTTTTGTCACCTGACTGTCTTGATATGCATGAGATATATCTACATTTTTTATTTAGCAGGTGTTTTTAAGTAGATGTCAGTTCCTTCAAGAATCACACTGGTGCTAGGCAAATATTTTAGTTGATGCACATGACATTTAAACATTTTTAAGTGTCTTAACTATCCAAAAACTTTTTGGGCTCATTATGTTATGTAAAGAAGATGGAAACAGTCAGATTTGTCCCTGTTTAGTGCCATTGCAGGTTTTGGTGTTTGATAAATGTGTAAAAGCTCAACCTTGGATCTTCTCAAGGATTTCAACTCATCTGATCTGAGAAGCAGGCACAAAAGCAGTGGAGGAGAAAGCAGAAGAGGAAAAAGGACATGAAGAAAGGCTTTTAGGAAGAGGAGAGCAGAGTGTGCAGAAATGCACTGGCGCAGCAGGGACGCTCAGGGGCCTCAGGGGGCCCCACTGAAGGGCTCTTAACATGCAGCAGGCATATTTCTGAATGCAGAACAACCTTATCATGGCACACAGGTCATGTGAAGTGTGTGTGTGCATATTTATGTGTTGTATATGTGTTCTTGCCGGCTTTCTTTAAGTAAAAGGGTTGAATGTCATTCATGATAAAAATTCTAATTCAGTTCAAGGTAGCAAAAACATAAAGAGCTGTAATTAAAGTTATATAAATATCATATATATATATATATATATATATATATATATATATATATATATATAACTTTGTTTTTATATTTTTATATTTATTTAATAAAATGCACTTCATAATTTGTTTGTATTATATGTATTTTGTTCAGAAATATTTCAAAAAAATCTGAAATATATTTTTATATATATTTGTATATTCATTAAATGAAATGTATGATTTTTTTCTAAAGGCCTAGTGTGTGTATTCTGTTATTTGGTTAGAAATATTATAAAACAAATCACAAATGCTTTTAATATACACATATAAAACTTATTATTTTTAATAATATATTTCATTCTATTTAACATATTTCATTCTTTTTAAATTGGACCATGGTGTAACAGCACTTAATTTCCCAGAATGCTCTGTTTTCTCCTTAGAGTCAAACAGCATAGTCTAAAATCAAAGTGATGCCATATGATTAAATCTGATGCTGGTTAGTTGTTTTGACTGTACAGAAATGAACTTAGATAAAATGTTTAGTAAGTTAGGCAATGTATCAGATGTAATCAGTCAAAACTTTCTAATGTAATTATTTATGTTTATGTATGTGTGTTGGAATAAAGTAACTGTGACTGTGTTCAATGTCTTTTAATTGCAATTCAGTAATTTTCTCTTCCGGTCATTCCAGCTTCCTACGTTGTGGTCAGTTTAATTCAAACTAATGAACTGAAAGGAGACAGTTCTTAAATTAGAATTTTGCCCAACCCTAATAAGTAATTCTATTCTCTCTCTTTCCTTGTGCATCAAGCAGAATCCCATCATTTGTCTCTGTAAGACACTTTCTCATTAGTCATCTCACTGTCTCTCTCTGTATCTCTGCTCTCATTGCAGTAAGTCTGTCATCAAAGTGCAGCACACATCTCACAGCAGCAACAACAGCTCTGTCTGCTGCACACACTAACCACTGCAACACAAAATTCTTCAAGAAGAGATATGTATGATAGCTGTGTGACGAACACAGTGACATTTGTCAGTATTCACTGATAATCTTGCCTTTGCGGTATGGTAGCTTCCGCATATTACATGCAACAGACAGAGGTGTCATTGACATTAAAGGAATAGTTCACCCAGAAATAAGAGTTTGCTGAAAATGTACTCCCCCTCAGGCCATCCAACATGTAGATGAGTTTGTTTCTTTATCAAATTTGCAGAAATGTAGCATCACTTGCTCACAAATGGATCCTCGGCAGTGAATGGGTGCCGTCAGAGTGAGAGTCCAAACAGCTGATCAAAACATCACAATAATCCACACCACTTCAGTTTATCAATTAACATCTTGCCAACCCCAAAGCTGAGCGTTTGTAAGAAACAAATCCATCATTAAGACGTTTTTAATTTCAAACCGTTGCTTTTGAACAAAATCCATAATCCAAGAGTCCATAATCCATAATAACTAATCAAAATCCACACAGATATTTGTTTAGATTTGATTAAGCTTTTGAAAGACATTAATTCATATGGATTACTTGTGGATTGTGATGTTTTTATTAGCTGTTTGAACTCTCATTCTGACGGCACCCATTCACTGCAGAGGATTCGTTGGTGAGCAAATGAAGTGGTTTCTCAAATTTGTTCCTATTAAGAAACAAACTCGTCTACATCTTGGATGGCCTGATGGTGAGTACATTTTAAGCAAGTTTCAATTTTTGGGTGAAATATTCCTTGGAATAACTGGAATATAGCAGTCAATACATATGGACTAATTCATGACATTTTTTTGCTCAGCTTCATATTCTTTAAATAAAAAGAGCTGTGTGAATTCTTCCTGACACATCTTTCAAATCTTTGAAACTGGGTTGGGGATTTCTAGTTCCCAGCATGCTTTGCATGGAATTGAATGAAGAGAGTAAATATGGAGATTAAGTGGGATTTTATGTGTTTTTGAGAAAACAGAGACATATTAGTGTTTGTGTTCTGATATAGTATTTGATATATTATTTATATAGATTTAAAAGTGTTTCTGTTGTGTTATTAGTTTTAAGGGTTACCATTATGGTGAAGAGTGGAGCGTTTGTTTAGGGTTCAGGAACGATGGCTGAAAAGATCTTATTATTGAACTCCAGAACGATTTACAATTAAAATTACAGCTGAAATCTTATTTTTAGTTTTGTACGTTTGTGTCAGCACTTTCAGATTACTTGTTGTTAAATATGGTTACATGTGCTCTTGCCCACTAATAGTTAGCTCAGCTGCTGGGCCACTTTGATATGTGGTGGCTTTAATATGTTTTAGGATACTCATACACAAAGTTTTTCATTTAATGCTATAAAACCCATTTTCCAGTGCATGGAACCACTATTCACAGTCAAATGAGCCAAAGGATTATGTTTTTGTGTTCAGCGAAAGAAGGAAAGTCACACGAGTTTGGAGCGGCATGAGGGTAAGTAAACGATTTTTTTGGACTTGAATGGTTTGCCGCGGCTCAGATTCTCTGGCCGTGAGCGTTTGAACAGCAGAGCTGCTGTAATTCTGCTGAAGTTACACTTTTACTGCTGAGTAGAAACTTCACCTCATCTAAAGCTCTGATCCTCTCTCATGACCTTATTAGAACTGCAGAAGGGATTCACTGACTGTGTGCGTGTTGTGATGCTCGTCATCAATGCATCGCATTAAAATTTGATGCTAATACATCCTGCGCATGGGAGTGAATGTGAAAGAGATGATGAGTTTGCTGACGTTAATTGAACTCTGTGTGTGAGATTCTCCTCCAGCTAGCTTCTCCTGCTTGTTACACTATTGCCAAGAAGTTCTGTGTTGATTCTAGGTGGTTGGCGAACATTGTCTGAACAAGTCTGATCATTTAGAAAAGCATAATTTGAGGTAGCGTTCATGTTCAGCATGCTGAAGTGGTTTGTTCAAATCACTTTTGCAATGATTTATCAACAGTAAGAAATCAATTCCTCAGGGGGATTGAATTTGTCAACAGCACCACCTTCTGATAAAAAGGTACATTTTTAATTAAATTTTAAAATGTTTAAATTAAATTTAATTAAATGCTCTGTAACGCTTAATCCCATATTTATTTCTACAAAAAGGGTAAATTTTTTCAATAATTCAGCACAAGGCTTCTTAATTTGGGTTTATAATGGTTCTACATAGGTGTTTGTTTGGTTTTGCAATTGCTCATGCTTTAAATACAAATATGTAGGTGCATCAGAAAGCTTTTAATAACTTTTGATAATCATTTTCTCGAGACTTATCCAACTTATCAAGTCATGTAGGCCTACCTGATAAACATCCTCTGTTTAAACATCAGTAGTTGATCACATCTATAAATGTCTTTATATATCTCAAAGTAAGTATTTGCACTTCAAGTTATCAATTTTGATGGACAAAAATATTCAAGCAGACTGAATTTATCCTATGAAAGTTATAGGAAGACATTCAAAATTGTATGTTTTTGACATTATTTAACATGGCAAAACATATAGTAGTACTTGAAACCACTAATGCAGTGAATTTAAAAAAACATTCAAAAAATCTACTGAGATGCCAGTTTTTCTATTGTGAATTGAGTTACTATAGATACCGCATGCTTTAAATGTAATGTTTAACCCTATAAAGGCCACTATACCAATTTTGATAGGCCTCTAAATGATTAACACGATCAAAAACTTGCTGAAAAGCATGTTGCATGCAATCTACTACATGTCTTCTGTCATCTGAATGGTAGTTTATACTATTTTAGCAATTAAAATCTTAAAATTTCTGAAACAGCTTAGCTTTAAAATAATTGTATCGCATTACATTATACGTTTTGATAATCAAACTAAGCTTTTAAACCTCACCTAATATTAATGAGAAAGTGATGTATCTGCTCCATTACAAGCATCAGAATGTCATCACTTTTTGTCCATATAAATATCTTCATCTTTTTTTCTGAATGAGTCTCTAGTATTGCGTGACTGTCTCTATTAGTCATCTCTTCCACTCTGCTGGATTCTCTCTCCGACAGCGCCGTACCTCAGTCTGATCCCCCGCGGCGGCTCCACATGATGAAGACAGCCACGCAAAGGGTCATCGTGAGGCACCCAAAAATAAACCGGAAAAGTCAAATGTAGACTGACCAGTGCGGCATCTGCAACTGGGTTTTTAGAAATGATACAAGCATGAGGTTGTTTTTTCTATCGTAAGGGCCATCAGTATATCATACTAGATCATATTAACTCTATAAATTCTACAGTGTCATATTTGATATGTTAATTTCTAAGGCACAATCTACTACATTCCTTTTGAGGAATGTTTATTTGTTCATCTCTCACTCAGCATTATATTGCATTGCATTATATATTTTGATCATCAAACTAAGCTTTTAAATCTTAACGTTTTAAGACATATTATCTGAGATAAAGAGTGAAGACTAATATTTATATCAATTTATGTAAGTATCTACTATATGTTAAACATTCTGATTGACTTACATCACAGCTATGAGAATTTCACCACTTTTTGTTCATATAAATGTCAGCATTTGCATCAAATTGCATATTTTTGCTCAGTTTGAGTCTCTCAACAATATTGAGCTATTTTTCTTCGACATTTTCACTATATGAGCCAGTCTGGGAAAAAAAAGGGAAGTTCCAGAACAAAATTTAAAAAATGTACTCACCCCCTTTTCTTTCAAGATGTTAATGTCTGTCTTTTTTTTTCAGTCTTTAAGAAACTATGCTTTTTGAGGAAAACATTTCAGGATTTTTCTCCATATAGTGGACTTCCAAAATGCAGTTTAAATGCGGCTTCAAACGATCCCAAATACGGTTCTAAACGATCCCAGCTGAGAAAGAAGGGTCTTATCGTCAAAAATGATCGGTTATTATTTTTTAAAATTACAATATATATACTTTTTAACCTCAAATGCTCATCTTGTCTCGCTCTGTCTGAACTCAGTTTTTTCAGTTAGAGTATGTCGAAAAACTCCCATCTAATTTTCTCCCTCAACTTCAAAATCGCCCTACATCGCTGTTTTACCTTTTTTGTTAAGTGAGTTTAATCTTCTTTACATGTTCACTTTGCAAACACTGGGTTGGTACTTCTACAGCGATGTAGGATGATTTTGAAATTATTTTTGAAGTTGAGGTAGAAAATAAGATTCTTAAGTTTTTTTTGCGAATGGAGTTGCGCAGAAGTTGATTTCTCGGGAGTTTGATCAAATCACTAACCCTAGTATTGGATTCAAATACAATTTAAAACATAATCAACATTATAAAAGAAAAAGATTTTGCAGTGATTTTGAGATGTATTTCTCAAAGTAGTATGCATTAGACCAAACATAATTGAAGCACGCTAAAGATCCTCAGGCGGTTTGCAGGAGATCATTCGGTGAGCTGTACGTGACTCATGATTGGAGCATCAATGTTGGGCCGCTTGTTTAATGAACTGATGCCTAATGTGCTCTTCTCTTGTCTTTTTGTTTCCTGGCATCGCTGCATAACCTTTCATGTGTTCATTTTGGGGTTATGTGATCTAATGTTGTTTAGATTTACTCTAGGATGGAGGCTAGATCTCTACTTATATTCTCCTAATAAGAATATAAGTAACTTTCATGTAAAAATGTAAGTAATTCAACTACCAATTGGTTATTTCCAATTTGTAGTAGGCCTTTAATATCCAAATTTCCTTTTAGTTTTGATAACACATTCTTAAAGTACTTTTTTATTTCATAAAATATCCTACAATTTATTAATCAAGTCAAAGTTTATTAATAGAGCTTTTTTTTACACAAAGTTGATTTAAAGTTATTATATATTATATATTTTTAAATAAAAATTCACATGTAATTCAATACATCTGCATAATGCATTTATCTGTATGTTACCTATTCGTGAGAAATGTGTTGTTTAGTCTTCCATATAATTTATTCTCTTTTGTTTCTACTAATTTAAATAGTTTTTTTATATATATTGTATTATTGTCTGCCTTTACTATCTGTATCCCAAGTCTTTTGCAAGTGTTGCTTTTAATTAATGATTTACTTCCCAGTGGGAATTTCTATTTTGTCATTATGTTTCAAAGGTTTTTTATTTATTTATTTTTTTTGCTTTCTTGCCTCTCTGGTCTCGCCTGGTTTCTTCTGATCTGGTCTGGTTTATACTTCGTCCCGTTTCGTTCCGTCAGCATGTGAATAAATATGAGCGATTGTATTATTAGCAGCAGTTCTACCGTATCTGAGTATAAAATCTGTAGGTTTAACGCGCCTTAAATCAATTACACGGCTGAACAAAATGGCCTGTGGTGATTTGACGTTGCACGTCATTCCTTCCTGTTTGCTCAGCGAATGCAAATAACGCTGCTGTACAGTACATAGTATGAATTTGCAACTTAAAACCGGTCTGAGCGGGAAAGTTTAACTAAACGCTCGTCCTCCCGCAGACTCGTCCTGCAGATGTAATGCGACACCGCTGACCAGCGCGCGGCCCGGCGCGAGTCGGATTAATTCGGAACAGAACGCGCGAGAGAATCAGATGTAATGGATTTGATTCTCTCTTCCTCCAGGCCATTTTCTGTGCTGGTGGAAAATGAGAACGAAATGGATCTTTCTCAACTCAGTATGCTGGATCGTCTTTGACGCTAGTGACTAATATAACCAGAGAGTCTCTGTTGATGTCCATCAAAATCTCATCAGCCTCCTTTGCATAACTTATATTTCATATTGCAAATATTTACTTAATATTAGATATGTCATATCCTTTGAACATTCCCACACACAGCATGCAGTGTCTATATTAAATCTAAAGCATTCTAAATTGTTTTTTTTTAATGCCGCGAAACTATACAGTTTTCAATTTCAATTTAATAGGGGTTTAATAATTTTATCGTGCTTAATTTTAGTCAAAAGCATGCTTTTGAGTGTTTTCCTACAACTTTAATTGGAAAATTATGTTCAGAAGTATTTATGGTGGATTGTGTTTAACGCTGGTTATTAATATAATCAGAGTTTGCGTTTATGTTAACTGTTTATGTCCATCAATTCACGATCAGTTAGAAACACAGAAGAATGGTTCATCTTTTTGCAATGATTGGATCTGTCATAACAAATCAATTCAGTGTATTAAAGATCCCATATTGTACACATTTCTGGAGGTTTATTTTAGTTGTTGATGTCCTTAAGAATATATATTTGCGGTATAAGTGCCAAAATCCATCTCAATATATTTTTACAGCTCCTTTTTTAGGAGCTCTGTCAAAAACAGGTCGATTTTGGCCCATCTAATTAATATTCATGAGTCTCTCTTCTGATTGGCCTGTTGTTTTCTGAGTGACGCACAGCCAGGCCAATCACAGGTAACTACGGTCATGTATCGTTGTAGCCGAACCCAGAGCCATAGAGAAAGAGAATTGCGACACGCTCCGCCGCGCGGTCACGTGGTTCGTGGAGCGCCCAATAGTTCCAAACAACTCCGCGCTGTCAATGTGTTTGAATGGGTTTAAGTAGGATAGACAGCAGTTTTACTATATTTGCAGCAATTTCGAGTAATTATTAACACATAATGTGCATTGATTGTGTATTGATAACTTCTCTGAATACGCTTTACAATCGCATTTTATTCTGGGCAGTGATAAAGATACATAATTAATATGTTCTCATACTTTTTGGCAGTCAAATGTGACCAAACACCTTAAGTGTAACTTTTATTCAATTAAATAATTGTAATATATAGTTTTTGTACTAAATAATATGTGCAATAATGATCCTGAACATTTAAAAGATAACATTTTCTAATATAGTATTTATATTACAGTTAGTGTGATATTTAAGGTAAAATACATTTGAATGTGTATTTGGACATGATCAAACACTCTCTTTTTTATATGTTTTGATTTAACGATTTAATGTTAAATAAGAAAAAAAGTAATTTATTCGTGTTATTTTATGATATTCAAATATACAACATAACTGAATATTATAAAAGGCAAGCAAAAATGGCATTTGACATAATAGAAAAGATGAAAATAGTGTTTAAAAAACACTAGGCAACGAATTGCATTCAGTATACATTTTTTTTATCGTATTTCTTGAATGCAGTCTTTACTGAAACTCATTCAATCTCCCACAATGAGAGAAAGATTGCAGAAAGACTAAAAACGTAAAAATATGACAATTAGTATCTGGTTATGGTCGCTATTATGGTGTTTCTCACGTTATCTAACTGCATTTACAGTATAACTGTTTATTTTTTAACGATAAACATTAACTACAACACACTTTATAAAATACCACTACTGGCCAATTTTCCGAGAGGTCAACTGATGCGTTAAAATGTAAAAAAAAAAATGCAGTAATTTCTTCAATTTACCAGCGACAGTGCTTGAGAAACGCTGAAATGAATGGGCTTCAATGGAGGAGCTATTGGTTGTTTGGAACTATTGGCCGCTCCATGACACGCTTTACTTCCGCATTCCTCAGTTCCTATGGAAGCCTATGGGAGTGTCGTAACTCTGTTTCTCTATGGCTCTGGCCGAACCCAGAGCCATAGAGAGAGCCTAGCCTGCTGATACTCAAGATATTTCAGAATGATCATTAATGTTTTTTTCTTTTTCAAACACCAAATGCAGTAAGCTACATAACTGTTGCTTTAGTAAAGCCCATTTCATAATGCGCGCTGATTCTGGAAAATTAAGGGAATGAGCACTGTGTGAACAAAAGCCAGAGCCATAAAGGCAGTTTTGTAGTGATGATGCGCGTTACCCTGCGACTCTTCACGACAAAAAAATATGTGCAAAGTGGAATGAAGCGGCGATCAGGCAGAGCCAGCTCCTCACTATCAGCGCTGAAGCACAGTTTGTTCAGGTTAGTTTCAGTTTAGTGAAACGTACGCGTTGCATTACATCTCACATCCAAACGTCACATCTTTATGGGTTGTGTGTAAAGCACGCACAGATTCCGGAAAACAACTGTGAATGAACCAAATCAAACAACTCCGGAACAAATCATGGGACACATTATCCGTGGACCGTGTATTTACCGGAATCGCTGTGTGAAAGAGGCTGAAGTTGACGTGCCAGTGGTCTCTTATATTCACGTTGTTCTGAAGCCTGTGCAATGATGTAGTTTCGACATCTATAGAGGGTTTTCTAGATTAGTTTCCGTGTTGTTGTTGCTTAGCAATGTTATGGACACGATATTGTCTGGGTTTGACAAAAGGAGGGTGGGACGTGATTGGTGTTCAGGGTGGTGACTGAAGGCGGTGACTGAGTAGATCGGACGTCACATCTTTACGGAAGTCACAGCAGCTCGTGAAAATGATCAGCTACTTTAAGCAGGCTGTGTGCAGTTTACTGTGGATTGACTGTTTTGAAACTCATATGGTAGTTACATAGCCCCTAGACCTCAGTTATCATGAAAAAAGCCAGGAAATTTCGATTTTGACAAAATGGGACCTTTAAATCTACCTGCTAGAGCCCCCTGCTGGTAATACTTAACACTGCAGGAACACAACATTATGTGCAAATGATGTTCAGTCAAGAGAGAAATACAGGTGTTTTTGTCGCCTGGAATTGATGTGTCTTTTTTATATATATTGTGTGTGTGTGTGTGTGTGTGTGTGTGTGTGTGTGTGTGTGTGTGTGTGTGTGTGTGTGTGTGTGTGTGTGTGTGTGTGTGTGTGTGTGTAAAAGTGTGTGTAAAAGTGTGTGTAAAAGTGTGTGTAAAAGTGTGTGTAAAAGTGTGTGTAACGCAAACTAGTTTGTGTGGAAAGATTATGCTCCAAACTGGATTGTAATGAAAAGCCAGAGGTTTTGTGAGTGGGACGTTGCTGTTTCATTAAGTCTGTGATAAACCCATGTTTTTGTGAGGGGAATATATCCGATAACGTTTATTCCTTTAGGAGATCAACACTGAATACACTAGATTAGATAAAAAATATTCAGACAAATATCACCATGCTATATGCTTACTACTTTGAATCAATTTTCGATTACTTTTAATTCTGACATTTATCAAAAATACAGTAAAAACAGTAAGAATAACAAATATTATTACAAATAAAAATAGTTGTTTTCAGCAACATTATTCCAGTCTTAAGTGTCACATGATCCTTCAGAAATCATTCTAATATGCTGATTTGCTGCTCAAGAAACATTATTTAATTATTTATTCATTAAGCTGCATATTATCATTTTGTAAACCATGATACACTACTAAGTAAGCAAGCATATGGCAAGTAAGATTTTTAATAAGATGCTGTTTTTTTAACTTTCTGTTTATCAAAGAACCTATAAAAAATTGTATCATGATTTCCACAAAAATATGAAGCAGAACAACTGTTTTTAGCATATTTTATATATTATATATGCATACGCAGTCACTAAGGAGTTTCTGTGAATTCTTTGCGTTCATGCAAGTTCTCCATAAAATTGTCAGCATTTTAGGTGCAGCCTCCAGTCTGTATGCCTGATGTACTTGATTTGCTTTATGATCAGACAGAAGTGTTATGCAAGAGAAGGTTCAGAGATGCAGAACTGAAATAATGAGGCTGGTGCTCGTCTTCCCACTTTGAATGCTCCACATACATGCTACCTATGAATGACTGCTGAAAAAATCCCACTGAATGATGGACCTGAACCATTTAGAACACCTTAGAAATACCAATGCAATGTGTTAATAGCTTAGAAAATGTGTATTTTCTCACAGTTTCTCAATAGAGTGTTGCATTGATACATATCTTTGTCTTCATACTTTACACTTTCCCAATGCTTAAATGTGCTCATAAATAATGAGTCTTGACACAGGAAGAAGAGATTTGCTCTCTTTCTTTCCATGAGAATAAACAAGAAGAATTACACACCACAGAAGCGTGATGTGGCGCTATAAATAGAAACGTGGCTTCTGCTTCAGGCTGTGATTGTATTTGCACAGGTCAGGGCTGCTATCATCTGCAGAAGGAAGGTTCAAAATCGGAGACTTCCTGTGTTTCAAAGCAAATAAATCAAAAAAATGCCAGACATAAGAAAGGTTGCGACCCGAGCGGTGATTGACACGTCATTGTTCTGAGATGTTCTGTGAGTCCAGGAAAGGAATCGATGGAGCTCTTCATGAGTTAATGTAGAAAAGCCCACACATGCATTAGTGTGGCATCCAGCCAGACTACAGGTGTGTGTGTGTGTGTGTGTGTGTGTGTGTGTGTGTGTGTGTGTGTGTGTGTGTGTGTGTGTGTGTGTGTGTGTGTGTGTGTGTGTGTGTGTGTGTGCGGCCCCCGCATTATGATCCAGTGATGGCGTCCATGCGCTCATGAGAGCCAGTGATTCATTTCTACTGTAATAGACATGAGTTTCTTGTTAATATCTCTGAGATCATTTAAACTGTATTAGGTCTGTGTGTCTTAAAGAGGGTTCTCTGAGATAACAAATGTTTTGAGATATGGTGAATAGAATTGATCAGAACTTTTATTGATCTCTGGGTGGGGAAATTGGTTAGCAAAATGGTTAACATTAGAGCAATAAGACACTTATTGTATTGTAAAGTCAGCATTTTCGTTTCGGTCATCTTAAAAGTATAAAGACTCATTGAGATCAGAGATTTACTTGTTTTCTTGTTGATGATCTGATTGGTCAGGTTTCAAGAGCCAATGATAAGCATACAACACAAACAAGCTCAAGAGTTTTATATAGAGAAAGGAAACCAAAAGGAATAACTTTGTGAATCTGATACAGATTATCATTGTGGTATGCATTATATTATCATTATAATATGAGTTAAGTCTGGAATAAAAGAAATACAAGTCTGGTTTGGGGTTGAGTAATATAATATAATATAATATAATATAATATAATATAATATAATATAATATAAAAACTTACAAATAAATACAAATAAAAATACAGTAAAAATAATAATATTGTGAAATATTATTACAGTTTTAAACAACTGACTTCTATTTGAATATATTGTAATTTATCATTTATTTTTGTGATGCAAAGCTAAATCATCTTTACTACAGTCTTCAGTGTCACATGATCTTTCGGAAATCTCGTTAATATGCTGATTTGTTGCTCAGGAAACATTTTTGATTATTATTGTCAATGTTGAGAATAGTTGTGCTCCTTTTTATTATTTGATTATCAAAGTTGAAAATCACAGGATTTATTTGAAATACAAATCTTTCGTAACATTATAAATGTCTTTACTGTCACTTTTGATTAATTTAATACTTATTTGCTGAATTTATACGACGACAGTTTATATATAATATATTTAAAAATAAATTGTATTTCACATAATTACACGGTTTCTTACATAAACTTTGTAAAAAATATAAACCTAAAATCTAAAGACCTTTGTTTGTTCGCAGATTTCCTAGTGAGATATTATGAGCGCTGAATCTTCGCTCTGCTGCTCTCGCCTGCGCGCTTCCCTCATTCCCCTCCAGAGTTCGATGCGCTCGGCTCTCGGCTCTGCCTGGAGTTCTCAGTGCGGCGACAGCGGTGCTGAATATGGCGACAGACGGGATGATTTTAACAAACCACGACCACCAAATCCGGGTCGGCGTCTTGACAGGTAAAGGCCAGAATCCTTAAAGTCATCCTGGGGTTTATTTTGGGGTTAAGCGGCTGCGTATTTCCAGCTGTTTGCCAGCGGTGCCTCTCCTCCCCAAGTGTGTGTGTGTGTGTGTATGTGTGTGTGTGTGTGTGCGTGCATGTGTGCGTTTGTGTGTTTCTCTGCTGGCCAGCGGTGATTTAAAGCCTTTTTCCCTCTTTGCCAGGGATTAATTTACCTGCCAAATCTCTTGCACGAAAAAATAGCCCAGCTTCGGCTAATGTGTATCTGTTGTATTATAATGACATTTCACCGAAAGGTATAGTTTTATTCTGCGGAATTATACATTTTCGTTTGTTAAACCTTTAAAAATAGCTAAACGTTTACGCCGTAGCGTTTCGTGAGCACATTTAATCCAGTAAGTGTTGTATTATTTGAGAAGCACCCGGCCATAAAGACATCGGTGATAGAGATGAGATTTACTGTCAGAGACAGTGGATGCAGTGGGCTCATATTAGTGAGGATGGCTGTGAATCGTGGGCAGAATGCTGGTTTCCTCTCTGCATGACAGTCTTGTTAATGCAAACATGCCTTCGCCGGTCATTTCCATTCGTGCTTCATGTTTTTCAGCGATGCTGGTTTATAACGAATTAAATGTTCGAGCAAAGGTTGTATAATATGCGATTAATTCCCATCCTCTTTCAAAAATGGAAGAAAATCAAATGCAGAATCGAGTTACTGAACGATGGTATTTTGTGCTTGAAATCATCTAAATTGGCAGGATAATACAGCTTTATGCAGAGGGAAAAAAAACTGAAGGCCATGGATTTTCGTGTGATGTGATTGGTGATAACCCTCTCATGGAAATCCGCTGGTGAAGGTGGTAATGTGCAAAGATGGAGAGAGAGAGGAGCTCCATCCAGCTCTGAGGGAAACCCCGCTTCACCTCCCCCCTCCTCACTGCTGTAGAGCGGGGAAACCAGCAGCAGCGGCGGCGGCGCTGTCCATGGTTCTGAATTACAGCGGCCGCTCGGTGAGCGCTGTCCGCGGTGCTGATTTGCTGCGGCCACTCGAAGACCGCTGTCCGCGGTGCTGAATTGCTGCGGCCGCTCGATGAGCGCTATCCGCGGTTCTGTAATGTTGCGGCCGCTCCGTAATCGCTGTCTTCGGAGCTGAATTGCGTTTAGCGCTATACATTGTGCTGAAATATAAGCGACAGTCGCTTCACAATGGGGTATTTGCGTATATGTTCTGGTTTATCATTTAATAGATGTTTTAGTTAGGGCAGGAAACACAGAAGGGGGACACATACCCCCAGTATTAGATCAACGGCTTGGGATTGATTCATAAATTATTTGATTTGGTCCCCAAATTTGATGAAAGCTTTGTTTTTAACAGTACATTAATGACAGGGGATGTCCCATGGGAGTAACCTGAGGATATGTAGTCTGCTCAGTTGCACAATGCATCAAACCTTGTTGGGCTTGAACCTACAACCTATTGGTTAACCAAGCCAGATGTTTAATCAGTTGTCTAGAGAAAATGTACAGAGTAGTATAAGGGCTACTGGGGTATTTGTCTTACATGTTATGCTCTGTCATTTATTAGACTCTTTAATTCAGCATAACCAGACATTAAAGAGGACATTGCCCAAGTATACAGATTAGTGGCCTTTTCAGTAGCTGATTCCAAAAAATATTACATTCAGTCCCTATATGTGTTTTATTCTAAGTAACTATAGCAATAAAAGGTAACTATAAGAAAGCCCCTATTAAGTATATAGAGGAAACAATTTCAGTAGCAAAATGAATTATACCTTGCTGGGTTTAAACATTTAACCATTTAGTAAATAAGAATTTATTTTGTATGGGAACAGGCCTGCTTTTGTACTGACCTGCATTGTTCAGATTTATCAGATACATCAGTACATTTATTACAGATTCAGTCACTATGGTGTGACGTGAGTCCTGCACAAGGGCACAATAGTGACAGTTCATAGATCACTTCTTGTGGGGCTTGGACATACAGCCTTTTGGTTACCAAGCCAGATGATCAACTACTGGATTGCAGGGCAAACAGTGATACTGGGGTATTGCCCTGCATTGTTCTATACAGCTTGGCAATTTATCAGATGCTTTTATCAGTGCACTTTACTAGGACAGTCCCCCTGGAGTAACCTCAGGTTAAATTATCCTGCTCAGTGGCTCAATGGTGATAGTTCATGACTTGCTCCTTTAACCACTAGGCTACAGCACCGCTGGTGTGTTGGCCTGCATTATTTTGTCATATGCTTTAATGTGATTACCATGTCAGCATCGATATCCAACACCCTCGAAACCTCTAGTGTATGTCACCACACATTGTCAGTTAAGCAAATACAAGCCAGCAGATACATACACGAACACGCAGTTGCCACGCTTGTCATGCATCAGATTACTTTTGTGACCTCCTCTATTCAGGGATGACATTTGAACAGGAAGCTCGCCAATATTTGTCTTGGTAGCAAATCTACCATTTCCACTTCTACTAGTGACCCTCTCTCTCTTCCTCTGTATCACTGAAGGCCTGTGTGTTGAGGGAAATGAAGACAGGAAGGTAAAAAGAAAGAGGAGAGAGATATCACAGTCTGTGTGTGTCATCTGACCTTTCAGAAATCTCTCTCTCCTTGCTGTTGCTCTTCCCCGTGTGCAGGTGTGGGATTTTACGTTGTTGAAAAGTGATTTCCTTCCGTATCTCTATCTTGCCAGTCACCTCTGAGACTCTCACTTACAAGCCGTTGAAGTATCTGTATTATCAACCACGTAAAGATAAATGTGTTCAGTGATCAGAGCTGATAGTGTTGACCTTTGACATCAGTCCATGTTGTTACTTCAGTCTTGTGTGCCTGTGCTTGACTAATCATCCAATGACGGAAGGCCCTGTCCACATCTGCTCCATCTTCTCCGATGACAGCAGGGTCATGTGACCAGACCTGTCCCCTTCTCTGGGGTTGAGAGGAGCTTTGGTTGGCATAGCAACACTGTGGAGGTTTTAGGAACATGACAAGCATACAGCGACTCCAAGATGTAGGGTGGGGTCATAGTGTGACACCCGGACACGATACAGATATGATACAGTCGGAACCGTTCAACTTTCTTTCACTTGGATTGCCTATTTAAGTTTCTGTTCAGTGTTTTTAACAACACCGGTTCCATAAAGAGTTTGATTTGTTGAAATCATGTAACACATGAAAAACTAATTTACTGGAGACAAACAGAAACTAGCATGTCATTGGTTAAGAGATTTGTCATGCTGCAATTACAGATCACATGATTTACAGATCCAACCGAAAAAGGTTCTAGTTTCTTATGTGTAGTTTAGGTTCATGTTTTAGTAACTGTTGGGTTTTGAAATATTTAGTTCCACCCCCTTTTCAGCACTATGTCTTCGAATGGCTTCTGTTTTAGCATCCTCACCTTGGTGAGTACTGACCTAAAAATAAACCCGATCTGACCTTGAGAAGGACCGCCATCTTCCTGTCACTTCTACAAAACATGAGTTACTATTAAGGCGACCACGGAAAGTAGTTCAGCTCAGACAACCTTTTAACTGATCAGTGGTTCACACTGGTTTTGTCTGTAAATGCTCATTGAAATATTTTTGAGGGAACTCATATTTACTTGATTTCATCTTCTTTTCCAATCATTAATGGTGATTGATAGTCAATGGTAATGTAGAATGAATTTGAACTGAGGTAGCAAACAGGATGCAGAAGTACTGTTTGAATTTGAATGTAAAGAAGTAGAATTAAAGTTCATTTAAATTAATTTAATGTAATTTTAGTATCTTTTAAATGCTATTGTAGTTTTTATTATTTTTAATTAGTTTTTATATTTTCTGTTGTCATTTTAATGTGAAAGTTTTAGTAATTTCATTGTTTTTATTTTTAATATTAGCGTGCGCGTGCGTGTGCGTGTGTGTGGCCAATAAAGTTTTTTAATTTTAGTTTCAGTTTTAGGTAACAACTATACACCTGGTCATTTTTAACAGTTTAACTCTGACAGCTTTGAATGTTTTTGCTAAAAGTCTTGTTTGAAAGATTTAAACAAAGTTTAAAAAGCCTTGAAGTTTGATGGTTTATACGAACGATAGATAGATAGATAGATAGATAGATAGATAGATAGATAGATAGATAGATAGATAGATAGATAGATAGATAGATAGATAGATAGATAGATAGATAGATAGATAGATAGATAGATAGATAGATAGATAGATAGATGACATCTATGGAAATTTGTACTTGGTTTATGTATTTCATCATATTTAATAACTTAATTGTTGTGCATCAAGGTCAAAGAACACATTTTTTCCTAGAATTAATCACTCACATTACATTTCTTCGAATTGTAGTTGAGTAAAGTCCAATCCAAACATACACTCATAAATTAAAAGTGAACAGATTCTTCAATTCTACATTTTTCACAATCCTGTAAAGCAATTGGACTTATCATTTTCACCCGCCGGACGCTAAAATGGGTGATAAATCCTTGTGACAGTGACAGAGCACTTCTGCTTTAGTTTGACACAGCGCTGTCATTATAGTCATTATATAAAATGCATTACTTTTAACTTGTCACGCTGTTTGTACGCCTCATTAGTAAAGTGCAGCGTATTGTTGCCTAATTGTTGTTATCCGTTAAAGCACAACTAAAACTCTGTGTGCGTGTAAATTGACCTGGTAGTGATCAGAGATTGCAAGCCAGACGTTTCAACGGCATTGCAGTGGTCAGTGTTATTGACACAAATGGAAACGAGAAGCTTTATGTCTTCACCCTGGCATCTCTTGTAAAGGATTTTATTTTACAGCTGTGATTTTACACACCTTTCTGCATGTCACTGAGCTGGATTCTGTCTGAACTTGTGTCCTTCCACAGCAGGACCATTGAAATTCAGTCACTGAACTGAACTGCCAATGAGGAAACTCTCTGCGGCAGACAGCACACATCTCTCTCTCTCTTTCTCTTTCGTGCTTCTTAGCTCTAGCAAATCTGGATGGCACAGGATTGTGTGGGCGGCATTCCAATCTCACATGTGTATCAAAGAGACATGCATCGACCACATTTACACGAGCTGCTAAATTTAGATGCCTGACAAAGTCATAAATAGTTATAAGATACAATCCCCACTGGTTATTTAGCATGACCAATTGAATGTGTGTGTGTTTAACTCTTTTCCTTCCTTGTCTTTTTCACTTTTAATCTCGGTTCTTCTGCCAGGTTTTTGAGTTAGTCACTTGAACGTAAATGCCATGTGACTAATGACTCTATTTTAAAGAACTGTTACATTAATCCCATTTATGGCTGAAAAATAGTAGCATGCCTGATCGCAGGTGCTATTTTTAATTAATACACGTGAATAACGTAACAGTGTGCAGCTCTTTTTAATGCATTTTTATGCTTTTACACTTTCATCTGATGCCTATTCATAAACTACTGAATGTGTGCACATTTTTATCTTATAGATAGATCAAACAATAGATAAACTAGTGGATGGATGGATAAAACAGTGGATAAATGGATAAAATTATGTATGGATAGATAAAAGGATAGTAGTTAGTAAAATGATGCATGGATGGATGGATGGATGGATAAAACGATGAATGGATGGATAAATAAAATGATAAATAGATGGGTAGATAAAATGATGGATGATGAAACGATAAATGGTTGGATGGACTGATAAAACGATGGATGGACCTTTGGATAAAACAGTGAATAAATGTATAAAATGATGGATGGATGGACAGATTAAACAATGGATGGGTGATCAAACAATAGATGGATGGATGGATTTGATGGATGTTAGATAAAACGATAAATGAATGGATAAAACTGAATGAATGGATAAAATGATGGATGGATAGACATAAAACGATAGATGAATAGATGGATGGATGGATGGATGGATAGATGGATGATAAAACAATAAATGGATGGATGGAATGATGGCTGGATGGATAAAACAGTGAATGAATTAATAAAATGATGGATGGATGGATAGACAGATAAACAATAGATTAAAGAATGGATGGACAAAATGATAAATGGATAGATAAAAGATGGATGAATGATAAAACATAAATTGATGGATGAATGGATGGATAGATAAAAGGATGGATGGACTGATGGGTGGATGGATGAATAGATAAAACGAAACAATAAATGGACGGATGGATTGGATGGACTAATAAAACGATGGATGGATGGATGGATGGATGGATAGACAGATTAAACAATGGATGGATGGATAAAACCATGGATAGATATGGATAGATAAAACAGTGGATGGATGGATGGATGGATGGATAGACAGATTAAACAATGGATGGATGATAAACCAATAATGGATGGATGGATGATAAAACAATAAATGGATGAATGAATGGATAGATAGATAAATAAAACACTGGATGGATGATAAATAAAGCGATGGATGGATGGATGGATGGATGGATGGATGGATGGATGATAAAACAATAAATGGATGGATAAAACAATGGATGAATAGATTAAAGGATTGATGGATAGACAAAACAATGGATGATAGATTAAAGGATGGATAAAATGATGGATGGGTAGATAAAAGGATGGATGGATGGATGGATGGATGGATAATAAAACAATAAATGGATGAATGGATAGATAGATAGATAGATAGATAGATAGATAGATAGATAGATAGATAGATAGATAGATAGATAGATAGATAGATAGATAGATAGATAGATAGATAGATAGATAGATAAAATGGTGGATGGATGGATAGATGGATAAAACAATGGATGATTGGATAGATAGTCTGAAGAGTTTAGTTGGCTGTATATGTTTGTTGTTGTTGTCATCTTGCATGCCATGATCTCCATTTGGACAGACTGTATTGTCAGTTACTGCAACACAGCCAAACTAAACAAAGAGTGAGTCTCATCTGGACAAAATGCATCTTTACACTTTAGTGCTTCATTTAAACACGTGTACGAGTGAGTGTGAATGTAAAATGGCTTAATGCATTTAAAAAAAAATGAAAATTTTTGGACTGACCTCAAATCCTCAAATGCCATAATCTAACAGATAAACACACAAATGAATCAACCACGTGCTCCAAATACTCTGACATACTGACCTTTCAAATGGAATTAGGAATGAGTTCATCTTTTCACACACAGGAAATGATTGTGTTTGAGCAGAAAAACACTGACAGGTTGCGTTGAGTCTAGATGTAATGCAAAATGGAGCTTTCTGCAATGTTAAAGTGATCATGAAATCAAAAGTGACCCTGTTTACTTAATATCAGTTCTTGTGCTTATTTTGAATTATTAATTGCAGTGAATGTAAAAGTAAAAAGAAAAAAGTTTTGTCTTTGTAATAATTCCACCGCAAACACATTCTGATATGTAACACCCACTTTACACCAACACATCAATTTCTGATGGATAAGATCAATTTTTAGACTGTTTAATGTTGTTTTACTAATAATGTAAAATGAGTTGTGAGTGTTTGGTGTTGAATTTAAACATGTGGCGAAGAGGTTTTATCTGCACTGGACTCATTAAGTGCCGCTGTAACACACGTGTAATCACCAGTAAAAAGGAATTGTTGTCAAGGGGATGGTGAACATGAGTTTTTGTGTGTTAAGATTAATAGTTTGTGACATTACATGTCATGATACTTTGTAAGAGAACTGTTTCTGTGTGTAGCCATGCTGGAAATTTGTTTTAAGCTTGACATGCTCATAAAAAAACTATTTGGTAATCGGACTTATAAGTGTATGAATGTCATTGCATTATATATAAAAAATATCAAATTTCAATTAGTAAAACCAGTTTTTAATAATCTTCATTTTAATTTTAGTTAGCACACAACACATAAAGCACGCAAGCGTTATATTCTAATTCAGTTCATTGTAAATTTATAAAACGTTTTAATAAATTAACAATTCTCATGTAAGTTTTTCTTATTTTATTTTATTATTGGAAAAATAGGTCTTTGTCTGTTTGTAATGCTAAAACAATAGAAATAGTGTTAAAACCAGTCAACTTGACTTCAATCAAAAATTACCAAAACACCAGCTCATATAAGAACACTGAGACTTCAAATGATGAAGAAAAATGAAGTTGGTGAAGAGAAAAGATCCTGCAGCACTTGAGACACTTAATTTGATATTTTGTACCTAATGCAATGACATTCAGACACTTTTAAGTGTCCAAATATTTTCTGGGGTCACTGTAACTCTGTATAAACACGTTAATGTATCTCTACATATCAAACCTGCAGAATTTGAAGCTGAAAGAGAAACTTTCCCACAGTATTTGTGTTGGGTCTTGTGTATAGTGTGTGTTTGTTTATGCAGCCGTGTGTATGTGTGTGTGTGTGTGTGTGTGTGTGTGTGTGTGTGTGTGTGTGTTCTGATGAGTCACCTCATGCTTCATTGCCGTCCATTGAACGCTTCTCTTTAATTAAGGAAGTGGGGATTAATAAAGTCGTCAGTGACCTGCCCACTCACAAACTCTCATTCTCCCACATGGGTTTCACCACATCACGATTTGTAAAGTTGTGGGAGAAACAGCATTCGTGTCCATGGCTGCCAGAGCAGTGAGGATACCTTTATTTCAGTGTTATTTTAGTAGTGTTTATATACTATTATGGTATTATTCATCTTTTTATTTAGCTTTTAATTTTAAATTTTCACTTTTCATTTTCATTTCATTGATTTTATGTGCATTTTTTTTACTTTATTTTTCATTTTAGTTTTATTAATTTTAGTAGCTCAACTTCTTTTCTTCTCTGTTAGCTACCAATGTCACATTTACAATTTTATAATTTTTGCTTTATATTCAATTTCTTTGCATGAAATATTTAGTATTTAAATGTTTATGGATAGATGGATGGATGGATGGATAGAACAATAGATGGATGATTGGATGGAGTGACGGATAATTGAAATTACAGATATTATGTTGGATGGATAGATGGATGAAATTATAGATAACTAAAAGGATAGAAAAATGATGGATGGATGGATGGATGGATGGATGGATGGATGGATGGACAGACAGATAAAATGATGGATGATGGATAGAGAGACAAAATGATGGATGGATGGATTAATGGATTGATGGGTAGATAAAATGATGGATGCATGGATGATGGATAGACATAAAATGATGGATGATGGATAGATCAAAACATGGATGGATGGATGATGGATAGACAGATAAAATCATGGATGGATGGATGGATGGATAGATAAAATCATAGATGAATGGATGAAATAATAGATAATGGATGATGGATGGATAGACAAAATGATGGATGGATGGATTAATGGATTGATGGGTAGATAAAATGATGGATGGATGGATGGATGGATGGATGGATGGATGGATGGATGCATGGATGATGGATAGACAGATAAAATGATGGATGATGGATAGATCAAAACATGGATGGATGGATGGATGGATGATGGATAGACAGATAAAATGGATGGATGGATGCATGGATGGATGGATGGATAGATAAAGTCATGGATGAATAATAGATTTAATGATTGATGGGCGGATGGATGGATGGCTGAAATGATAGATAACTAAAAGGATAAATAAAATGATTAATGGATGATGGATAGACAGATAAAATCATGGATGGATGGATATACAGATAAAATCATGGATAGATGCATGAATGGATGGTTGATAGACAGATAAAATCATGGATGGATGGATGGATGAAATGATAGATAACTAAAAGGATAGATAAAATGATTGATGGATGATAGACAGATTAAATAATAGGTGTTGGATGATAGACAAAATGATGGATGGATGGATGGATGGATGGATTGATGGATAAACAGATTAAATTATGAATGATGGATAAATAGACTAAGTGATGGATGGATGGATGGATGGATGGATGGATGGATGGATGGATGGATGGATGGATGGATAAATGGATTAATAGGTAGATAAAATGGATGGATAATGGATAGGCAGATTTGTATGATGTACGATGGATGAAATGTATGATGGATGATAGATAAAAGGATGGATAGACAGACTGATAAAATGATGGATGGACAGACTGATAAAATGATTGATGGATGGATGGATAGATGGACAGATAAAATGATGGCTGACAGATATATAAAATGACAAATGAATGGATGGATAGACATAAATTGATGGATGGAAGGATGGATGGATTAAATGATAGATAACTGAAATGACAGATAAAACTTTGGATGATGGATAGATGAAATGATAGATAAATAAAATGGATGGATCTAAAGAATCAAAAGGAAACAGTTTTAATAAAGAAAATGAAACCATTTTACTCTTGTGTGGCAGTCCTAATGTCCAGTGCGTGCTGAACGTGTGCAGACTCAGCTCAGTAAGCATTCAGCTTCTCCTTAAACACCACAGATGTGTTTTATCCTTGTTGACTGACGTGGGAAAAGAGTAAATTAGGTTTTGGAGGCTTCAATCCTCTTCCCTGCCTAAATTTAACCTCTTTCTCTGATGGCTTGTCGGTTCCTCACTAACACCCACTCCAGTGCGCTGGATTCTTCTGCACGAGCTGTAAAAGCCACTGCTTTACTTGCCGGCTTTAAATAATGGAGCAAGGTGCTTTTGCGGGGCAGAATGTGTGTAATGGCAGGGGTGAATAATTCAGCCTCTTCTACTCTCTGTCCTGTTCACTACCACCATTATAAGAGAAGACACTCAGATCATGCAGTCACACATAAAATCTTAACATCGGTCTCTGGCCCCGTGCACCGGGTCCGGCTCGCGTGGTCCCTCGGAGGGGCCGGCCTGAGGTCAGGGCTTTCGGGACGCTGATGCTGATGGACAGGGAGGGAGTGGGGCTGAACTCAGGTCTGCTGAGAGGAGCAGATATCTTCTGGTGAGCTGACGCAAAGGGTTTGGTTTGCCCTTATGAGTTATAGTGTGTAATATTGGAAAATCCTGCTTAGATGTTCAAATGTGCTGGAGGGTCAGGGATTTAAAGGGACAGTTCAGCTAAAAAATGTTCACTATGCTGTTCCGCCTAGTATTTTAACAGCGGTTATTTCCCACACAATATAAGCACTTCCCTTTCAATAAAGTGGTCCATGACTATGATCTAAGGGTCAGTTTAGGGTCAGTACGATTTTTTTTGTTTTGATTTTTAATGAAGTCTCTTCTGCTCACCAAGGCCGCATTTATTTGCCCAAACATACAATAAAACATTAATATTGTAAGATATCGTATGATTTCATCAAATTAATTTTCTATTGTAATATATTGTAAATTGTAATTTATTTTTATGATGTAAAGCTGAATTTCCTGCATCATTACCCCAGTCTTCAGTGTCACATGATCCTTCAGAAATCATTCTAATATGCTGATTTGCTGCTCAAGAAACATTTCTGATTATTATAAATTTTGAAAACAGTTGTGCTGCTTCATGTTTTTGTGGAAACATTATAAATGTCTTTACTGTCACTTTTGATCAATTTATTGCATCCTTGCCAAATAAAACTTTTATTATCTTCAAAAATATTATCTTCAAAAAGGTTATTATTGGTACTATTAGTAATATAAATATTTCTATGGACTCTATGAAATCTATAGGCTTCATTTATACTGTTTTGCTGCTTTTTGGAACTTAAAATGCGTCCGTCTGCATTTTCTTTCATTTTGTAGAGTAGAGCAGCGAGAACAGTTTCTCCTTTTGTGTTTATACTGGTTAAAAGACAAATGTAACCAAAATTATCAAGCAACAACAAAAGAATAGAAAGTGATAAACAACTTTATAGAAATAGAACAGGAAAATGCAAGTGATGCTTTTCTATGCAAAACTCACTATTTTTATTTCTGTGATCCTTTTTCCTAGGTTTTCTTCCCAGTTCAAAATCATGCACTCAAAAAATACTATTCTAGGTTTTTCTACTTCAAAATTTTAATGTTTCATTTACTTTGTTTTATGCTGTTTCCTTGTAACTATGAGAATGCTATGAGCCAATTTCAGGGTTATACTTTATTTTGATAGTCCATTTTAGACATTCTACTAACTAAAAGTGACTTTGCAGCTAAATGTCAATTTACTCCCATTAATTTGCGACTACATGTCAATTAACTCTCATTTGATTATTAGTATACTGTAGGTTAGGGTTAGTAAAATAGTCAAATAAGTTGACATATTTGCAAAGTTACCTATGGTCAGTAGGGTTGAGGGACAATCAAAATAAAGTGTTAGCACATATTTAGCAGACAGTCTACTAATACTCTGATGACTGCTAGTTGACATGTAGTTGAAAAGTTACTTATAGTTGGTATAATATTTAAAGTGAACTGTCAAAATAAAGACTTACCAATATGTGAAAATTGTAAAATGTACATCCAATTTTGTTTTCAGTTCAGGTCCAAACTGTAAGTTGCATTAAGGATGTAGACAGAAAATGCAGTTGTTAATGAAAGTGACACTTATGTGACCAAAAGCTAAGAAAATGTACCAATGCACCAATGTGGGCATCCGTTGACCAATTAGAATATATTGTAGCAAGAGTAAGAAACAGATGATACGTGCCTTAAAAACAAAAACATCATGTTGTAAATGTCACAGCAAGATGAAATACAGAGAAGATCTTAGAAAAGGGAGGCCTTAAAAGAAGGCAGGATGAAAAACGAGCGAGAGAGGATGAAATGGGCAGCAAAGGATCTGCAGTGTTGTAGTGGTAACAGTGAAGCTGTGCTGTAATTGCTGATGTCGTCCGGAGAATTGAATGCGATGAAGGCAGCTGCTTACAGCCAGATTCATTAGGACAGCTGTGCTCAGAGCAGAGAGACAGACACAACCGGAAAGATTGTTGTGTCTTGGGAAATAAGCAGATTCCAAAATCTGAGCGCGAGAGAGAGAGACAGACAGCTGGAGTGGAAGCGAGAGAGACAGGGTTAAGAGGAGTCTCTCTGTCAGGGGAAATAAGTGCACTGCAGAGTCAGGAAACTCCAGCCATGAGCAGGAGGTTTGAAATCGCAGATGCTGTAAAGCAGCAGCAGCAGCAGCAGCGATGCAGCAGAGAGAGAGAGCCGAGGGTCTTCCCTTACTGCAGTGTGCTGAACGCAGCCCACCACTGCATACTAAACAACACCACACGTGACCACAGCAATACTGCACTTCATACAGCATACTAAACGACTGCAAATTAAGACCTTAATACAGCAGGGATGCATTAAACTGATTAAAAGTGACAATAAAGATATGTTGCAACGATTTGAATTTCAAATAAATGCTGTTCTTTTGAACTTTCTATCATCAAGGAATCCTGGGAAAATAAAACGTATCACAGTTTCAACAGAAATATGAAGCAGTGCAACTGTTTCAACATAGATATTAATCAGAAATTTTTCTTGTGCAGCAAATCAGCATATTAGAATGATTTCTGAAGGATCATGTGACACTGAAGACTGAATGATGACTGTAATGATGCTGAATGCTTATTTGCAATTGAGTTTTTACTGTATTTTTGGTCAAATAAATTACAGTTACATCACGTTATATATTTAGATAGAAAACTGTTATATTAAAATAACATAATATTTCACAATATTACAATTTTTATTGTATTCTAATCAAATAAATTAGTTATATCATCATAAGAATTAATAGCATTTTAAATTGTATAAATAGCGTTATTTTAAATTGTAGTAATGTTTCATAATATTACTGTTTTTGCTGTATTTTGGATCAAAGAGAAACCTGGTATTTTTAAATTGCCATTTTTACTGTATTTTTTATCAAATGAGTTTGATACATCATTGGAATAAATTACATTTGAAAGTATATTCAAATAGAAAACATAATAAGTTTCACAATATTGCAGTTTTTACTACATTTTTAATCAAATAAATGCAGCCTTGATAAGCAGTACAGACTTTATTCAGAAACATTAAAAAGTGTTACTGACCTCAAACATTTGTACAGTAATATATGCACAACTACACTAAACAGCAGCACTAGGGATGGATTGTAGGATTTTAATTTTGTTCTGATTATTATGTGAAGGTAAAAGAAAACTTGGGCTGTTAGACTGCAAAGTAACCAAAAGCATCGTAAAAGTATCATAAATGTGCACGGTATCTCTTTTGGTGCTATTTATCAAGTCTTCTGTGAGTCATACGGTTTAAGAATGACATTTATGTAAAAAAAAAAAATGATGACAGGATGGTTATTTTCAGGTGATGTTGATGGTGAAGCCTCCATATGTCTAGCTGATCTTAGCCCCCATCCTTTGTAAATCTACAACCTTTGACCCTGATCCAAACCACATCATCCCAACAGCAGTATGTCAAACATCTGGGCTCCTCATATTTAGTGTTTGGATGCATGATAATCTACTCATAGCGTCTACAGTGGCGTCCTCCATTAACGTCTCTCATTGAAATCTGATGAAATCTGAGATTCATAAGGATGCGTGATGGAAAACTGCCCTGAAGAGGGCCGTTGGGTAGATTTTAATTTTCATACGCCTGTGCGGGGGTGGACGCTTATGCCAGCAGTGTGTGTCAATGTAATGTGGTTTAAATACGCAAGAGGCTGGCAACACTATTACTGCTGCTCATAGTTAGTGTTTGTGATCTGACATTAGTGCTCCACACCATGGATGTACTATTATTATTATTATTTTGATTTTTTTATATTTTGATTTTATTTTTAATTTCGTTACAAAATTTGTGTAATTTTGTTGTGTATTTTGTTAGGTTTTTCATTTTTATTAAATTATTTTGCAACATGAACGGAACAATATGAACTGGTTGAAAATAAAATGCAAAATACACAAAGGGATTAAAGGGTTTCTTGGTTTTTCCATTTCTGAAATTTGGACGTTTTTGGAGATTATTTTTTCCAAGTGTTACATTAGTTATTGTTCCTTCCATATTCACAGGGGAGTTGATGAATTATCAATAAGACAGGCCTTCATACAGATCTGAGAGCAGAGAAACAATGATTTCTGTGAGAAATGAGTAAGAATGACAGTCAACTCTCAGTTTTGATCTCTTACATTGTCACAGGTTTGATTCCCAGCAAACACACAAACTCCCCGGATGTACTGATAAAATTGGGACATTGCTGATTTTACAAGCCATGATGATCAGGATTTATGGATTATGGAAATAATAAACCAAATACTTACTTCCTGTTGCAGTTTTATTTTTATTTGGGCAAATGACATAACATGTCCACAGTTTTTTATTTATTTATTTATTTATTTATTTATTTATTTATTTATTTTTAATAGTATTTATTTTAAAATTATTTTTACATTTTTTAAATTATATACATTATAAAATATAAAAATAATATTAAGGTAATGTGTATATACTGTAGATCATTATTTGTAATCATCTTTTATGTTCACTTATATTTTAAATGTTTTAAAAAGTACAAATATGCAATGTTGTCCCATATGCAGTAGTTTTCTTTATTTTATTAAAATAAATTTGAATTAAAATTATAAAATAATGTGTAGCTGAAAAGTATGTAATTTAGGTCCTGTTTTTAAATTATTAAATTTTTTAATACATTTTAATAAACTTTTTATATTCACTACTTCACTGTGATTAGTCTTATATGTATGAATATATTATATTAAATGCAGATTTTTTTCCCCCAAAAATTCAAAATTCAAGATTACTGTGTAGAGAAAGTTTTACAATTAAATTAAATTTTCAGCACTTAAGTTTTTTTTTAAGTAGATTTAATTAATCTTAACTTTTGTTTATTCAGTTAAAATTCAAGAATAGTGTGTTAGGGGAAAGTATGTATTTTCATTTTATAATTTTACATCAGTTTTTGTCTACACTAACACTAGTTCACTTAAATGGTCTTGCAAAGTGACATATATATTTTTCAAGTTCAAATATTCCAGTTAGTCTCTATTAATATGAGGTCATAAGGTGTAGCTGAAAATTATGTATATTAGGTCCTGTTTTATTTTTTATAATTTTTAATAAACTTTATATTCACTAGTTCACTTATATAATTCTGTTATTAGGCTTATATGTATGCAGATTTAATAAAAAAAAAAATCTGTTAAAATTCAAGATTACAGTGTAGAGAAAGTATGAATTTTAGGTCCTGTAACTGGTCACAATTTAATTACATTTTCATAATTTTTTATCAAATTTTGTCATGTTTTTAAATTATTATTATTATTATTATTATTATTTTTTTTTTTTTTTTTTTTTTTTTTTTTTTATATTCACTAGTTGACTTAAGTGATTATGTGATTATGTATGCAGATTTATTTATTTATTTTTATTTTCAGTTAAAATTCAAGATTACTATGTAGAGAGTATTATTTTAGGTCCTGTTACTGGTCACAATTTAATAAAACTTTCGTCATTTTTAATACTTTTAAGTAGATTCAATTTTTTTTCAACTTTCTTATTCAATTAAAATTCAAAAATAATGTGTATTTTATTTTTCATTTTAAATCAATTTTTGTCTTCACTAGTTCACTTAAACGATCTCCAATGTGGTGTATATATTTTCTAAAAGTACAAATATGATTTCATTTTTAGGTCACAAAAGCTTCATACACAATTATCAATAAAAATGCATATTGTCACACAGCATTTTCACATCAACGACCCATTTGCGCTATATTTCATACAAAGTCCTAAAAAAATACACACAGCCCAGTGCATAACTTTCAACATAAAGTTGTTGGTTGGTAGAAGATTTTAATGGCATTTTATATTCTCAATAAGTGTGTGAACACATCAGTATAGTTTCATCTGCATGCCGCTTATTACGGTGTGTTTAATAAGAATGTTTTTGGGTGCGTGTTTGATAGCTGCTGCGATCCCACTGCGGACCCCGTCGCTGCTGCTCTCACAATGAACAAGGTTGCTAAGAAACGCTGGGCTTATATTAGATTATCTTATCTGCTGTTACTATATTTTCCCCAGCACCGTGAAACCTTTATTAATTTGGAAATTTACCCAGCTGCGGAATTAAGAAGCTGCTATGTGTACAGCAACTCTCTCTCTCTCCCTCTCTCTCTCTCTCTCTCTCTCTCTCTCTCTCTCTCTTTCTCTCTCTCTCTCTCTCTCTCTCTCTCTCTCTCTCTCTCTCTCTCAGCTGGACTGCTGGGTGCAGCATCCAGAACTCCCTCAGGTTTAATGTCGGCCCCTCCTTTGTACAAAGCCTGGCTTGATAAACAGCAGTAAGCCGCTGTAATCTACATCCCAGGGGCCTCTGGCTCCATTTGATACCCCACTAACCAATAAGACATGTGAGCGAATGAAGTAATGATGTCATCTCCTGCTGAAGCCATTGGTGGAGCACTAGTATGGAAGGCCGATGGGGCCAAAAGTCATTAACGGAATGCCTAAAATTTGACCATTTTAACAAGGCAATTTTAAACATGTTTCTGTATGTGTAGACATTCATCTTCTGGCTGTGTTAAAGAATAATTTTTATTGTGTTCCTCTAGTATGTCTAAAGATGCACAGTTTTACCGCATAAAGATTTAAACGTGTCTCTCAATGCATGCACATTCCTGCTGTGTTCGAATGTGTTATACTTGTTGAAGCAGATTTACCTCTAGATTTACCCACATATTAAACCTATTAATTCTTTAGTTTATTGCAACATTGCTTTACTGATATCTACTGTGCTAGAGTAAATTAATTAATGTTACAAAGTAAAGTAAGACCTGGTAAGGACATTAAACTAAAAAGGACATGACAAATCATGACATAAGACTGACATCACTCACAACACACCGATCCATTATCCTTCATGAACAAATATAACAAATATAATGTTTGGTTACATGCACAACAGTATACCATTATGAAATCCTTCATGAATAAACATGACTTCACTGGAAAAAAAAATTCTTACTTAGATTTTTTGTCTTGTTTCCAGCCAAAATATCTAAAAAATCTTAAATCAAGAAGGATTTTCTAGACGAGTAAAAATAATTTTTTTGTTTTTAAAAAAAAAAAGTCAAAATTAAGTGTGTTTTTGCTTAAAACAAGCAAAATAATCTGCCAATGGGTTAAGAGTAAGATTTTAATACAGTTATACAATAAGTTTTCAATAAAGCAATTAACTCAACGTTCGTTCGCTACTTGTTCTAAAGTGATGTTTTGGAATTAGTAATGGAGGCTTGTGTTCAGCTGTTCAGCTGTTAAACTGAGACTTGAATCTGTGGCGGAAGGAAGTAGTAGGGGTTTAAAGACACTCTGCTGTTGTTTCTTATGTATTTACACACTCGTGCCGCCGAACCGTTGTATAAACGCAATATCACACTCGTAGCATGAGATATGGCTGTATGTGATATTGCTCATATATGCAAACATACAATTGCATTACATATTCAACTATAGAAACAATTACAGAAATTTCATTGGCTGCTGTGCTTGTTGTCATGTTAAAGTGAACAAGTGTTTTTGGACAAAAGACTTTTGGCCCTGTCGGCCTTCCATACTTCGCATTCGTTATGTGTAGTATGGGGCAGTTGTTTGTGTTTATTAAAAATAAGGTGAGAAAAACCTTGGAAAATGGTCGTGGAGGAATACATATTTTTTCATAATTAATACACAAGAGGCCACGTTAATGTATTTTATCTGTAAACAGACTGTATTGTTAGAATTGCCTCTTTATTTTATGGCACTATGCGTAGAGCTTTTGCAATGTGAGTGGAAATTAATCTGCTAGACTGCTAAAATATTATTCAGATGACTGTTTTAAAGTTAATTCACTAAATGTAATATAGGTAATGTAATACCTGAGTGTTTTTGTGCTGCTGGGAAGAAATATACTGCTTACTGCATATACTGTAAACTGCTTGATTGCTTGTATTGTCGCAAAATGTAACTATATTATCCATCCAGCTATAGTACAGATAAGATAATGAGATATCCTAAACGTTTTATGAACATATGCATTGTGAAAAGTGCTATACAAATAATTTTGACTTGACTTGGTTTTATTACTATTAAAATTATGAAAAAAGATTAATGTGAAACAGCAGTATGCAACTTTGAATATTTCAGCAAGTAGTTTGCTACGATGTTGTCACATGGCCCCATTATTTTGTAATCAGTTATCATTTAGTATTTATCATTTTTAATCCAATGTCGGTTTTAAGTTTTGATAACAAATTATCAGATCACAGTATTTCATATTTTATATATATTTTATTACATTTTATTTATTAATTTTTGTTTGTTTGTTTGTTTTTAGTTATTTTAGGACTTTTTTCTTTTTTTTTCACTTTTTTCAGTTGCATTTTTTTAACAAAAATGTTTTTATGGATTTTATAATTCAGTTTTTGTAATTTTTAATATTATTTTTAAATGTTTTTATGTCTATATAGTTTTTTATTTCTATTCATTAGTTTTGGTAACGTTTAGTAATTTAGTAATTTTTATTATTTTTTGAAAAGCAATTTTTATTTATTATTTTTTATTTATTTAGTTTTAGTTATTGTAGTACAAAACAAAATGTGACCCTGAACCACAAAATCAGTTGTAAGTATCACAGGTATATTTGTAGCAATAGCCCAAAATACATTGTATGGGTCAAAATTATTGATTTTTCTTTTATACCAAAAATCATTAGGATATTAAGTAAAGATGTTCCATGAAGATATTTTGTAAATTTTCTACCATAAATATATCAAAACTTAATTTTTGATTAGTAATATGCATTGCTAAGAACTTCATTTGGACAACTTTAAAGGCGATTTTGTTAATATTTAGATTTTTTTGCACCCTCAGATTCCAGATTTTTAAATAGTTGTTTCTCCACCAAATATTATCATATCCTAACATACTATACATCCATTGAAAGCTTATTTATTTAGCTTTCATATGAAATATAAATCTCAATTTCCCAAAAATTACACTTATGACTGGTTTTGTGTTCCATGTTCACAAATGAGAAATGTTGCCTTGAAGTTTTTTAAATTGTTTTTATAAATTTAATTGAATTAACAAATTAAGATTTAGTTATAAGTAATGCATTTTTTATTGTTTTAGTTTTATTTAATGATAAAAAAACCTTGTTACACATTAAAAATGTATATAGTGTGATTAGTGTGCATAAGGAAGAAATAGTATAACTATGCTGAATATAGCCAATATCATGGTAACCTTTTCCATCGTCTTGACACTACTATGAAATATCACGATTATCCTGTGGATTTTTCGGTGCATTGGTCGGAAACAAACGGATGTAAGAAGCTCATTTAGGATTCTGTCACTTTGTAACTGCAGTCAGAAGCAGCGCAGAGAAAGCCATTGTTCGTCCATTTTCTCTCAGACGCCGCCGTTTCCTGTTCTCCCGCAGGATTACCTGTCACTGGGCTCTTTTGTGGCGGCATTCGTATAATATGCTTTCTTGCTCTGGGTTCAGCATTGATTAATTAATCCATTCCTAATTATCTCATTGAGAGCTTCGATCGGCTCATTTCCTGTTGCTTTCGTCCTGTTTGCTGATCATGTTTCCCTCACCTGAGCGCGTACGTCAACCCCGCCGCTGCTCTGTTTGAAAGCTGCGACTCTTGAAGGAAACATGAGAAGTAATGAGGCGTGACCTCGTGAAATTAGCATAATGCAATTAACGGCAGTCTGACATAATACATGCGGACAAACATTTGCTTATTTTTGGTTTAGCAGACACTCTTTCAATGCTCAAGGTGTTTGCCTGTGCAAAACTTGCTTGTCATAATGCTACATAATGATTGTTTGGTGTGACAGGTGTGGAAATAATTTTTCGTCAAAAATTAGGGGTAAATTTCAATGAAAGCTCTAGCATTAAGTTCTGCCAGGAAGACTTAATTGTTACGTCACTCAATTTTTTATCTATCCAATCACATTCCAACACTTGTGGTATAAAAGATCGGTACTTACTCATGTTTGAGTTCGCAGATGCTGACGCTTCAATTCAACACCATCCTCCCCACCTCCTCCAAATTGAATCCTTCCCTCCATCCTCCTCACCACCACCACCAGGATGGTCCCTTCCATACCTCACGGGGGTCGGCTGCGCCCCTGCCTTGATCTTCAGGCAGGATATGCAGAGTCCGGACCCTCAGATTGCGAGCTACGGACGGGGCCTACGCCAAAGAACTTTATTGCTCGCTGGGTTGCTAATAAATGGATAATTGTCACAGTATTCATTCTCCTGAGTCTTTCTGGTAGAACTGTTTTTATGAAGAAACTGCAGGTAACACAATGAATTAAACATGAAATTTTGAAGTAGTAAGACTTAAAAAAAAAGTTCTTGTAAAACGTACTCTAATAATATTTGTTTTATTTACGATTCTGAAAAAAAAAAAATTAAACTGCATGAAATTAAATTTTTTTATTTCATATTTTTCTGGAGTCATTTTTAATGGTTAAATTAAATTTTAGTAATCAAAATGCATGTGTAATTAATTAAATTCATGAAACTTATAGAATTTAACAACAATGTATTAGAATACATGTATTAGAATTAGAATACAAAAATAAAATTTTTAGGGCCTTATTAAAAGCATTTTATCTTTTCCCAAAATCAGTTTTGTTTTTCTATTTCAATTCTAATGGCTTCTGTTTTAATTTATATTTTAATAATCAAAAAAAATTAATTAATAAAACTAAAAAATAAAGCAATTTAATAATTTTATTACAAATTTCACAATAATAGGTTATTGTGAAATGTTTAATTTTTTAACTAATTCTTTGAGGTTTATGATTTAATACTTTTATTAATTTTTATTTATAATCAAAAACAGTGGAAATCAAATTAAGGCATAAAACAATGTAATTATTTTTTTTATAAAATATAATGAAATGAAAATTAAACAATTCCATTGATTGTTGGCAAATGAAAGGTTTACTGTTAAAAACTAAAACATAGAAGATTTTTTTTTTTTTTTTTGCTAAAAAATATTTAGCTTTTTTTTATTATTACTACTACTACTACTTGAGAAGCACATTCTCCTTTACACTGATATATTTCTGTCACAATTTCTTCAAGTTAAACCAAACTTTTTAGACAGGTTGTAGTAAAGACCTTTGTGTTTCTGTGTCCATATCATATTTTGAATAATTGTACAGCCCTACTTTTAATTTATTAATCCAAAATTTGTCAGATTTAATGAGATTATACTTTAGATTTAATTTTTATGGCCAGAATTTGTGATTCTGTCTGTGTTTTCTATATTGCAGCAATCACCTGGGCCTAATTAATATATTTCTTCTGCTAAAATGCTAGAGACAATAACTAGCTTTTGTAACTGCATGCTGGCATAGATAATACTCATACTATTTCTGTATTATATAGTAAGCGTATTGTGTGAAATGGCACTTTTCAGGCTTCAGCTGTGATACCAGAGTGCATGTGTCTGTCAAGTGTGCTTACTATGAAGTGGCGCTCTCTGTCCTCATTCAGACTGATAACAGCAGCTCTCCCCGATCAGGGCAGATGAGGGTCAGGTCAAAGGTCAGCCGCTCCATCTTGTCCCTGTTGCAGTACAGATGGAGGAGCAGCAGGACTGCATTCACTGCAGCATTCGCATTGGGCCTCTGGACCTGTTCCCGGTCCTGAAGCCATACAGCACGGCCTTAACTAAAGCCCAAAACAGCGTGCTCTGATTACTAATTTGACATTTAGCTGATGCTTTTTATCTGGACAGACTTACACCCTGTCCCAACAAATCCAGGCATGATTTGTCAGTTCACACTGAAAGCAGAAAAGCTGTGTCGTGGTCAGAGATTCTCACGTCTGGTTTAGAGAGTTTTCTACACTTCCATTAAAAAGTTTAAAATACAGTAAAATTGTGAAATATTATTACAATCTAAAATAGTTTTTTGTTGTTGTATTATATTGCAAAATGTAATTTATTTTTGTGAACAAAACTGAATTTTCAGCATCATTACTCTAGTCTTCAGTGCCACACGATCCTTCAGAAATCATTCTAATATGCTGATTTGCTGCTCAAGAAACATTTCTGATTATTAGCCATGTTGAAAACAGTTTTTCAACCATGAATCATTTAATTGTTTTTTTTTTGTTTAAAAAAAATATGTATATACATATATATTATATATTATTATATTTATATCCCTGAATCCGTTTTCTCTGAATTTACATGTAATTTTAACATTTCATCTTACAGTTGATTTTCTTTACAGTCCTGACTTTTTTTTCTCAGATTTGTGAGGAAAAACGTCAGAATAAAAAAGATAACAATATATTAAAAAATCACAGTTACCTTTCTTTGTTTTATTTTTATTGCTGTTCTTTTTTTTCAAGCTTCAAGCTTCCATAATTGAATGAAAAATAAAATAAATTAAATTAAATTAAATTAAATTAAATTATGAATGCCCTGAAAACAGTTTTTCTTTCTTGTGTTGCCATATTTCCCTATTTCCCACATTTCCATATCATATTACCGTATTTTACATATTGGGCCTTTGCCGTTCATGGCAATATTAATAAATAGAAATGCTTGGTAACACTTTAAGCCTTTAAGTACAATGCATTATACTGTAAAGGTATTCATAATGTACAATGTGTTCTGTCTTCTCATAAATAACTGTAAAGTTAAAATGTATTATAAAATTTGCAGATTCTTTGATGCATCTAAAATTGGTTGTTTGTTATGTGTTTTAATGCATTATAGTTTTTAAAGGTGGAAAAATAAATGAGCATTATGATGTATTATAACTGTGCTCACAATTATTCATGAGATGCATTACAAAGTTTATCACAAAGCAAAATTAATGCATTAAAATACTTTTATAATGCATTATGTATAAAGGCTATTGTAAGAATACTTTGTTAGTTTTAAACAATTTTGGTGTTGAAAAATGGCCTTAAAGTTATCAGACATTACTAAACTTTAATTTCTGCTTCATGGAGTCTCAGCTATGGTTGAGATAGAAAGCATGACTGTGCAAAGCATGTCCTGACCTGAGGAAATAGTAAATCAGATATCATGGGCTTCCTTGAGCTCCGCACGCAGGAAACATGTTCTCTCGTTCTCGCTCTCTCTTCTTCAGTATCTTGTGTGTTTCTCTGTCTTGCACTGGCTGCATTAACATTCCTTTGAAGCCTGATTCCAGTGCAGATCATCATCTTCCTCACCATCTTTATCTGTCTCTCCTGATCTGCTGTTTGAACTCTCTCTGTAGCTCAGAGTCGTGATGAAGGCTGCCTGTGTAATCCATTGCATTCTTTAAACCCAACATGAAATCAAAATTGACTTCCTAATGCATATTTCTGGTGTTATTGTGAAGTATTCAGCACATTTTAAGCCAGAAATAAACATCATGTTGCCTGTATGTTTCCTGAAGTGGGTTAACTGAATGAAACTGACCTCAGCACAGATCATGTGTGTTTGAGCTATACACCAAAGCCAGCTTTTCCCTCTTTTTTCACTTTGTGTGTGTGTTTTTTTTTTTTCTTTCTCTTGATCTTTTCTTTCATCATGTGTTGGTGCATTACCTCTCTAGGGACCGGCCTGATTTGAAGAGCTCTTTGACTCTCTCGCTCTTTTCCTTTTGCTTGTGTCATATTGACAGTGAGCACAATGATGACTCACAGACGATTGCTAAACTCTCATTGGATGCAGCAGTTGTGTGTGTGTATTTTATTTTATGCAAATTTATCTAAAATTACTTTTGTGTTCTGCTGATGCAGCCAAGAATGCACGGACAAGAAAAAAGTTTCTCTGTGTGTATAGAGATGTAGATTTTTTAATTTACTTTAGAGCTGCCAAACGATTAGTCGTGATTAATCGATTCAAAATAAAATATTTTTTTTTACATGCTATATGTGTACTGTGTATATTTATTATATATATATATATATATATATATATATATATATATAAATACACACACATATATGTTGTTTTTATTTTATTTTTATATTTGTATGTAACACTTGTATATAATTCCTATTATATATAAATATAAATATTTTACATATAAATCCAACATATTTTTTCTTAATATGTGACCCTGAACCAGTCATAAGGGTATTTTTTTTGTGTTTTTTTTTTTTTCTAAAATTCTATTGATGTATGGTTTATTAGGATAGGACAATATTTGGCTGATATACAGGGTGAAAAAAAATCTAAATATTGAGAAAATTGCCTTTAAAGTTGTCCAAATAAAGTTTTTAGCAATGCATATTGCTAATAAAAAATTAAGTTTTGATATACTTACAGTAGAAAATTTACTAAATATTTTCATGGAACGTGATCTTTATTTATAATCCTAATGATTTTTGGCATAAAAGAAAAATGTATAATTTTGATCCATACAATGTATTTTTGGCTACAAAATGCCAGTGCTACTTAAGACTGGTTTTGTGATCCAGGGTCATTTGAAGTGGATCAAAAAAAGTTAATCAAAGTTGTCCTAAGACAAGAACGGGTGTTGTTTTTGTTTTAAGGACACCCTTGATGAAAGGTTTTGATCCACTTCAAATGTTGACTACTGTATACATCACATATATACATGTATGTGTGTGTATTCATACATGCATAATAAATATAAACACACACATATAATATGTAAACATGAACTTTTATTTTGAATCGATTAATCGTGACTCATTTATTTATTTATTATATACAAATGTAAATCTGATGTAAAATGTTCTTAATCTAAAAAATAACCTACACATTAATTTAAATTTTAAAATGTTTTTATTTCATTTCATTTTTATCCTAAAAATTGTTTACTATTTTTGCTATTTATCATTTAATTATATTAGTTTAACCAATCTTAGGAAATCAGTAAAATGATTAAATTCCAAAAAGTTATGAAACTTTTTAATTTAATTTAATTTAATTTAATTAGGTTTTCTATTTATGACTAGCTTCAAAATATTTTGTTTAGTTGAATTTTTTTAAGTGTGATTTAACTACAGAATAACTTTTAGAATTGAAAACAAACAAAAGTGTATTTTAAGCTTTTACATTTGCTAAATTATTATGACATTGACATATTTGATTCATTTCAGTCACTTTAATGCAAGGTGTATTAATGATTGTGAAAGTCTCTTCCTGCTCATCAAGGCTATATTTGTTAAAATCAAAAATACTGTGAAGTATTGTAAAATATTATTACAGTTTAAAATATCTGTCGTCTGTGTGAATATCTGTTAAAATGCAATTTATTCCTGTGATGCAAAGCTGTCCTAACAAATCCAGGCATGATTTGTCAGTTCACACCGAAAGCAGAAAAGCTGTGTCGTGGTTTAGAGTGTTTTCTAAACTACCATTAAAAAAATTTAAAATTGTGAACTATTATTACAATTTAAAATAACATTTTTTTGTTGTATTATATTGCAAAATGTAATTTATTTCTGTGATCAAAACTGAATTTTTTAGCATCATTACTCTAGTCTCCAGTGTCACATGATCCTTCAGAAATCATTGTAATATGCTGATTTGCTGCTTATTAATCAATTATCAATGTTGAAAACAGTTGTGCTGCTTCATATTTTTGTGGAAACTGTGATAAGTTTTATTTTTCAGGATTCATGGATAAATAGAAAGTTCAAAAGAACAGCATTTATTTGAAATTTAAAACAATATAAATGTCTTTACTGTCACTTTATTGATTTAAAAAAAAAAAACCTGAGCACTGAATGAACATTTAATGTTTATCTGTATTTGTACCTATTTATAATCATCCTGTGTCCATTTCTAAGCCTGTATCTCGTCTCTCTGTTTGCATTGCAGTAAGTGACAGCTGCTTTCACAATCACACTGAGGACCGCAGCGGGATCAACCTCAAAGATCTCGTGCACGACCCTTCCTTGTGAGTGACCGTCACAAAACGCACACACATTTTACACTTAACAGATGTCCCTTGATGCATTTCAAGCTATTTAAATCCTGTTATTTAAAGATTTGTTGCACTGTACCATGCTGCATGACTTCTGTGGCCTGTTAGCTTCAGCGCTCATGTAATGAGATGTTCACGTCATGCTAATCACTGAACGCTCGTCAGGAGTTCAGGCTGTTTAACAGCAGCCCGCAGTTTTACATGCAATACATTTGGTTGCATTGAAGCCTTGATGCATATTAATGTCAGAAGGACTTATTGTCACGGTCACACTGCGCTCTAATGAAGTGTCATCGCTCATGTCGTTCTACATGAATGAAATGTGTGTGAAGCATATCAAACAGTTTAACCACGTTCATGTCTACACACTAATGCATACAGAAAATAACTTACATTTTTATACTTTGCGTGTACTTTTGCATGTATTTTTTTTAACTTGTCATGTGCATTTGTTTTACTTTATATAACCATATTTTTTATTAAATTCAGCATTAAATGCTATTAACTTGCAGTTGCATCACAATTTGCTTGGATTGTGAAATGTGGGCTACAATATTATTGGTTAATATTATTTAAACATAACATATAACATGATAGTTTACATAATTTTAGCTACACTTCCTCATCAAGTATTATCAAGCATTTATTTAATTTTCTATAATCCTAGTATGTTATTTTAATTAAATACAGCATTAAGCATTTTAATTAAATGTTAAATATTAAGTTATTAATATTATTTAGACATAATATTATTATATTAGACATGATTTTACACACATGATATTCCACATAATTTTAACTACACTTCCTCATCAAGTATTATCAAGCATTTATTTAATTTTCTATAATCCTAGTATCTTTTTTTATTAATTTTAATTAAATACAGCATTAAGCATTTTAATTAAATGTTAAATATTAACTTATTAATATTATTTAGACATAATATCATAATATTAGACATGATTTTCTGCACATGATATTCCACATAATTTTAACTACACTTCCTCGTCAAGTATTATCAAGCATTTATTTAATTTTTTATATTAGACATGATTTTCCACACATGATAGTCCACATAATTTGATAAATGATAAATATTAAATTATTAATATTATTTAGACACAATATTATTATATTAGACATGCTTTTCCACACAATATTCCACATAATTTTAACTACTCTTCCTCGTCAAGCATTATCAAGCATTTATTTAATTTTCTATAATCCTAGTATGTATTTTTTTAATTAAATAGTGCATTAAGCATTTTAATTAAATGTTCAATATTAAATTATTAATATTATTTAGACATAATATTATTATATTAGACATGATTTTCCACACGATATTCCACATAATTTTAACTACTCTTCCTCGTCAAGTATTATCAAGCATTTATTTAATTTTCTATAATCCTAGTATGTTTTTTTATTTCAATTAAATAGAGCATTAAGCATTTTAATTAAATGTTAAATATTAACTTATTAATATTATTTAGACATAATATTATTATATTAGACATGATTTTTCCACACGATATTCCACATAATTTTAACTACACTTCACTTCAAGTGTTATCAATTAATTAATTATTTATTTATTTATTTTAATTGAAACCTGGTTTATTTTGATTTAAATTTAATGCACTGTGAAAAGATTTTTTTTTTGTAAATAAAACAAATATTATTGGACTATATTTTGCAAGAAAATAATATTTAAGTCTTCCTACTTCAAAATTTAATTCCATGTGTTTTTTGTCACTTATTTGTAATTATTTGTGCAATTTACTAGCAATTTCGGAGTAAAAATTGTTTTTAAATAAATCCTACATCATTTTTTTTTTCAAGTGTGCAACATTAAACACTTTAAAATTGTGAAAGATGCAGAATATTGACTTAATTTTATCCATCACAGTTTAAATGGATTGTAAAAAATGGTCTATGATATTATTCGTGAATATAATTTTTTTATTTCCTATTGCATCAGCAGAAAACAAAGTCATTTTTAGACAGAGAGTTATTGTTTTTATGATAAAAGATGATTTTTTTTAGAATTTTGTATGCCGATAATGCACAATAGGACCAGAGACATTTATTAAAGCCCCAAAAATAGGATTTGTGTTGTTTTAAACCTATATGGCTTTATTATATGGCATTCTTTTGAGTACCAAAGCTCATTTTCCCCCCAAAATGTTAAAAAAGAATTTATATTTATCATAATGGAAATTAATTTTTATGACATTTCAAGACCAATCATTACATTTAAGCAAATTTGCTTTTATTAACTTCTCAAAATAATAAAATGTTTTGCTTATTTATGAAGTTGCTCAAACATGCACAAGACCAGACACATTTATTAAAGAAATATATTAGCCAAAAATGAGGATTCATGTTGTTTTAAACCTGCATGACTTTCTTCTCTGGGAAAAAAAAGTAGTACATATTCCATGTCTTCTGATCAGTCATTTGATACCTTTTGTTTGATGAACAGACTGAAATGTAAGTCATTATACATTGAATAAATTGCATAGGGACTACCTTTATTATAGTTTTGGTGCATTTAGCGATTTTTATTAGGTATTTTTGTAGACAGACTACCTTAAAACATAATTTTGAGTGTGAAAAAGAAGGTCATACTGATTCAGAATGACACGAAGGTAGGTAAATGATGACAGAATATACATTTTTTGGCTAACTGTCACTTTAAGAGCGCCAGCATGCTGAAAGACTGTAATGAATGCAGGAGGAAGTGTTTGGACGAGCTGTCAGCTGAAATAGAAAGCCAGGTGGTTTTTGGGAGAGCGAGCTGACAGACGCGGAGGGACGACACAGATGAAGGCGATGTGTGTTAAGTGTGAACGCTGCGGGACAGACAGCTATCAGACGGGGACGGGCTTGTTGTCCTCACGCGACTGCAGTCGTAACATCCGCTGTCAGTCGTGCTAATTGGTGGCGCTAAAAATAGGCAGTGAATAAATCAGATCGGTGACACGCGGCTCGTCTTGCGCTGACCCTTGTTGGAAAGCCAGACAGAGGGAGTTCAGCTGACCTTGGGCATGCTGGGATAGTCTGCCGTGAGAATTAAATCCCAGCCTATTTGGTTGCATTTTATTGCATTTTTCACCTCAAAATCTGAAGGGAAAAATGAGAATTTATATTTTGGTTAATGGAAATTAATTTTTAAGGACATATGGATTTTTTGCAGTCATTACAATTAAGCACTTTTTAAATTAAATTAATATTTATGTTTGTTAATCAAATGTTAAATTGCTCAAACATGGTTTGCACCAGGCGCATAGCCAGTAATGGGCCAGGGCGGCACTGGCCCGCCCACATTACTCCCTGGCCCACCCAGGCAAGTTTGATCAAAATACATTTTTAGTTTATTTTTATTATTCAAATGTATTAAAAAATATATATTCATATAAACCTGATTTATTTATTCATTGCCGAATAAAATCAGGTTTATATGAATATATTTTCTTTAGGCCTAATTGGTTGTTATGGTTGCTAGGGCGACAGGAAGACTCTCTGAGCGGCGGGTTCTGGCGGCATTCAGTGTATTAACATCGCCACAATAATGGCTAAACAAGCTTCTTTAATGTTTATTTATTTCAAACCGTTCTCTGCTGAGAGTTTATTATTTTAATTTCTTTTACTTTTAGCCTACTTTATTTTCGGGTGAACTGTCTGCTCTGCACTGCTGACTAACCTGAATAAAATAAACAGGTTATTGTCTATGCTGGTGGTTTGTCCAGCCTTTATTGAGCACTGTTGAACATGATGGTTAGACGGTGTTTTGTTATTGCCTTTGCGAATATTGCAAAATAAAGGTGTGTTTTTGCAGTTTGTTTGTCTATTATTTTTTCTACTCTCTAAGGTTTAATTATTATTTAAGTAATATTTTTTCTAGGAAAAAATATAGGCCCGCTCACTTTTTCAATGGCCCGCCCAAAATACAATTTCTGCCTACGCCACTGGTTTGCACTTTATAATTAACCACTTTTGCACAAATATTTTTAAAAAGTTTGCACTAATTGTATAATTAAGCAATTTTTTCTTAAATTAAGCAAATTTTAAAATTAAATTCTCAAAGTAATTATGTTTTGGTTTATTAATAAAGTGTTGAATTAGTCAAATATAGTTTGCAGTTACTGTGTAATTAAGCACATTTTTATGAGATTAAGCACATTTTTTTGATTAAATTACCCAAGTAATAATTTTTTGTTTATTGTTTGTTAATGAAATGTTCATTTGCTGAAACATGGTTTGCACTTAATATATAATTAAGCACGTATTTTGTTAAATACAATTCTCAAAATTGTATTTACTTTTGATTATTGAAATGTTGAATTGCTAAAATATTTTTAAGATATAAAAAATACAAGTTTGCACTTATTGTATAATTAAGCACTTTTTTATTGAATTAAGCAAATTTTAAAAATAAATTCTCAAAGTAATCATATTTGTTTATTAATGAAATGTTGAATTGCTCAAATATAGTTTGCACTTATTGCATAATTAAGCACATTTTGAAATTAAATTCTCAAAGTAATAATATTTTTATTAATGAAATGTTAAATTGCTCAAACATGGTTTGCACTGATCGTACAATTAAGTACATATTTTATCAAATTAATTAAGCACTTTTTAAAATAAATTCTCAAAATAATATTTTTGTTTATTAATATAAAAAATGTTTTTGGTTTGCATTTATCGTACAATTAAGCACATTTTTATTAATTTCATAATATAAAAATATTTGTATTAATGACATGTTAAATTGCTCAAACATGGTTTGCACATCTTTATTATTAAGATTTTTTAATAAATTCTCAAAACAGTATTTTTTAAATATTATTTTATTAATTATATGTTAAATCATTTCAACATGGTTTGCAATAATCATATAATTAACTACATTTTCTCAAAAAATATTTTTGTTTATTAATCAAACATTTTTTATTACATTTTAAAAATATGAATATTTTTGTTCATTAATAAAGTATGACATTTTGTCAACATGGTTTGCATTTATAATTAACTTTTTCTTAAATTAAATTCTCAAACTAGCGTTTTTTTATTTATGAAATGTTAAATTGCTTAAACATTGTTTGCACTTTTTGTAAAATTAAGCAATTTTTTAAAATTAAATTCTCAAACTAGCAATATTTGTTTATTAATGGAATGTTTAATTGTTCAAATATGCTTTGCATTTATAATTAAGCACTTTTTCTTAAATTAAATTCTCAAACTAGCAATATTTTTGTTCATTCGTGAAATGTTAAATTGCTCAATCATGGTTTGCACATATGAAATTGAGATTTGTTTTTTTAAAGATTCTTTAGGATTAGATTTTTTTATTACATTACATTATGTTTAATATTGTATAACATTTTTCCAACATGATTTTAAATTGCTTCATTAAATTCTTAAACTAGCAATATTTTTGTTTATTAATAAAATGTTGAATTGTTCAAACATTGTTTGCACTAGTGTTATTAGGCACATTTTTTGTTTAAATAAGTTCTCAAACTAGTAATAATTTAGTTTATTAATGAAATGTTAAATTGCTCAACCATGATTGGCACTACTGACAGCCCATCCATACTTCAGATGTTTTGTGAGTGTTTTCAGGTAACGTCCCAGCAAGGGTCCCTGCGTCCTCCAGCAGTGTTTTAAAATGCGCCCGAAGCCGTCATTCAGCACAAAGGCGCTCCATTATTAATTAAATCACAGCAGCAGATGGCCTTCGTTTGGGAGCCCATCCAGAATTGAAGTAGGCCTGTAAAGCTGGGTCACAGATGTGTGCAGCGGGATGCATTCTCCTCCTCTGGCGCTCACTCTCTGTCTTTCTTTATTCATATCCCGAGGAACGCAGCGAGGCCAGGAATGATGGTTTTAAGTGAGGCAGGGTCCGTATGACAGCAGGGTTCGATTAAACACTCATAACTCTTCCATTAGACAGAGAAAGACTCGGCCAGTGATTCTGGCACAGCGAAGGGAAAAATGCAACTCTTAAACCGTGCCAGAAATATCACTGGAGTCCAAGGGAGGATGTCAGTCCCGCTGAATGTTTTACAGCTTTTGTTTTTTTCATTATAGGCAGCACTGTTTTCTAGACATTTCTATAAAAGCACTTATGAACATGAAGCAAGTTGCAATTTAACTGGAAAGCATTCTGGTTTTCACAATATCGTACTATCATGATACTTTAAGGCTCCCAGGCAATTTTAAAAAGGCATTTTTAGGTCTGTAAATTCTTTAAAAGTAATGGAAATTTTATTTTATTTATTTATTTTTCCTACATTTGCCAAAATGCACACAGTAAAAAAAAAGTTGTTTCAACTTAAAGAAGTGTTCGTGCTGACTTAAAATTTTAAGTTTAGACAACATGAAATGTTAAGTTGTACTACATGAAAACATGGATATTTGAGTTGAGTGAACTTAAAATTTTAAGTCAGCACAAACACTTTATTTTTTAAATTGAAAAAACTTTTTTTAAGTTGTTTTTTTAACAGTATACAGCAGTATACAGTATACTGTTCAAAAGTTAAGGGTCTAAGATATTTTAATGTCTTTGAAAGTCTCTTATGCTCACCAATGCTACATTTACTTGATTAAAAGTACAGTGAAAGCTATAAAAATTGTAAAATATTATTACTATTTAAAATGCAAATTTTCTATGTGAATATATTATAAAATTTAATTTATTCCTGTGATCAAATCTGAATTTTCAGCATCATTACTCCAGTCTTCAGTGTCACATGATCCTTCAGAAATCATTCTAATATGTTGATTTGCTGCTCAAGAAACATTTCTGATTATTATCAATTTTAGAAAGTTCATAGAAATAGAAAGTTCAGAAGAACATTTATTAATTAGTTTATTAAATCTTTTGCAACATTAAATGTCTTTCTGTCACTTTTGATCAATTTAATGCATCCTTTTTGACTCATTTTTGTTGGGAATGCCAAATTTTAGGACATTTTTACATAAATTGGACTAAAGATACAAAACAGTGTGAGAAAATGTAGCACACTACATGCTCCAACCCTCTTTCTTGTTCTCTGTTTAGTTTCCACCTCACTTGCTGTAAGCTCGCCTCTAGAACCTCTGGAAATGATTTTAGTCCCATAATATTTCATTTTTAGACCAGCACACCCCAGGACTAATGATTTTCTCACTCTGACACTTAATAATCTCCAGTTGGAGTCTCACAAAACAATTTAACTCGTAAGCATTTTTCCACAGGGCCAAAATGTAATATCATTTGAATTGCATCTAGACCTCGGATTCTTTTGCACAATGATTATGAGTTCCCAATCCTAAAACAATGAACACTGAACTGAAAATGGTTTAGGGATTACTTTGAAACCGTTTTCATTTAAAAACTGCTACTGAATTTCGCAAATCATTACAAAGAAATGGCAAGTAACAGAATGAATTACAAATGAAATATCGATGGAGAAGGATTGAAATAGTATTTTATTAAATAGTCTTCATTTACAACTTCAAAAAGTGATTTTTTTTTTACTGTTTACTTAGTTGTTAAAAACGTTGTTTTTTTATGTTTATTTTTTTAAAGGAACATTCCATTTCATGATTCTGCAAACATTATAAGAATGTTTATTTTGAATGTTCTCTGAAATGTAACGTTCAAAGAAAAAGTTACTTTTTTTAAAAATATACACTATTAGAAACTAAACTCTAAATGAAGTAAGGAATAATTGACGATGGGCCATTGAATTCTACGAAAATAATGCATTATTTTCGTAGAATTCAATGGACCGAAGTCAATTATTCCGCTTATACTTTACCACAAATCAAGACATCGAGAGATAATATATTTCAAGACATTCGTCTGGTTTTTGTCCTTAAACCGTTATTGTGAGTAATTAATTTCTTACGCAGCTCATCCAATGCCTTTGTTGCTAATTCCAAAACGTCATTTTAGACCTAGTAACGACACTTGAGCCGTTGATAGCAAACTAAAGTTGTTAATCGTCAGAACAGCGCTAACAAAATTATCGCGTATGCTAACATGTGTGCTAACTGTATGTGTGCGTCTGTGAGGGAGAGAGAGTGGGAGAAATAGAGTATGTGGTTTTCGTACATAATAAAACATAATATTGTCGTAAAACATGAAAATAAACAGTTGTTTTTATCCTACTGTTTACTGTAATTGTTTAGCCAGTGTCGTTGTGGGTTTTGGTTATTTTACTCTTTTGGGCTGTAAGGACTTTTGAAATAACTGAAATCGTGTGACGAAGTGATATAGACATGTAATGCGGTCAAGTGCTGCCTGAAACTACGTTCGCCATGCGTTTCCCTGAAAATAATGGACACCATTAGAACGTTCGTCAGCCAATCAGATTCATATTAAAGGTCCACTGAAGTGCCTTGAAACACGCAGCGTTATTCTATGTGGTGATGTAATTTTAACTGAAACAGGAATATATTGCGCAGCCCTGCCCATCTCTTTTAAATAGCCAATAGCGTTCCATTTATATCTGCTCGGGCCAGAGCCATTGAGCTCGGTAAAGCCGCATTTGTAAGCTTATGACCGCCACAGTCTAATAAATTACCCCATAGATTAAATATAAAAATCTTACTAAAACAAAATAGTGATCATAATCATGCTGAGGCTGTGTAGTTTAATAAATGTCAACTGGCGCATATGATCTGCTCCGTGCTATCGCGTCTCTGGACCGGAGCCAAAGTCCGGAGTAGACTGTGCGCGCTGCCACGGTTCGCGTGTACAACATGAAACCAGACCTCATTTGCCCCAATGGAAAGCATTTACACTGTCTGAATCGTTCTCTATCGCCTACATTGCGCACTACATGCCATTCACCATACAGAAAACACTAACACTGTGAACAAGTGACCGATCTCAGCCGCAGCTTCAGCGTCTATTTATAGTGTAGGGGGCGGGATGCTACGGACTCCAGAGAGCATTTGATTGGACAGAACGTTTGATAAGTGTTGAAGTGCAGCGTGATGTCATCAAAATTGTTGATTCATATTGGCAGAAGTGAGAGACTGTAAGTTTTGAATGCTCATATCTAGTAAACACAAAGTTTGTCGTTGTTTTGAAGCACGCTAGCTTATAGATAACCTTAAGGCTAATATATTCATACTAAAAGCCAAAAAACTTTCATTTTGAATTCATGGGGACTTTAAGTATATTCAGTATAACATTCTATTAATGTTACTGCCAGAAAGTTTGTTCATAACGTTGGGAGAACCTTGTGAGAACGTTCTGGGAACATTCCATGTTAGCTGGGTTTATATTTCTTCGTGTTTCACCATAATTTGAATATGGCATGTCAAGATGTGTTTTGTCTTTTTTGGAGCTTAAAAGGCAAAAATGCGGTAAATAGATGACAACGGAATATTATTTTAGGTTAAAGGGTTACTCCACCCCATGAACATTTTGTCATTAATCACTTACCCACGGGTTCAACCATAATTTTACGAAGCTACGAGAATAATTTTTGTACGCAAAGAAAATAAAAATAATGACTTTATTTGATCATTCGTCTCCTCTGCGTCACCCTAGCGCCATTTTGGAGCGCATCCAGTGAACGCAAACAGTATACGCTGTTCTGTTTCAGCTGCGTCTCGCGTGTACAATGTTTACGTCGTTTACGCTTTGATTTGAATGAAAACAGCGTATCCGCGTGACGCAGCTGACACAAAACCAAAGTCCCTTTAAGGCAAGTCATGTCACTCGGCAGCCATCTTTGAAACGCCTCTGGCCAGGCAAGTGCAGCTCCTATCTCTTTGAATGGGGAAACATCAAATTCTCCAAAACTGTTAACCAAGCTTACGATTAAATTTCATATTTTAAATCACCAAAGAAATCTGACAAGAACTGCCTCATAAATATGATTCCTTGTGCTCCAATAGCGTTAAAAAATGCTTATTTTTAAGGCAAGATGAGCCAGTGCGCATGCGCAGTATTGAGTGCACGTCTTAGGCACCGATCACACGAACGCGTCTTTTAGTTCTAAAAACGCGAGGCGCACAGCACTGCCTTTTTTTGGTGACTTTTAAAAAAAGAGCATTGTGCTGCCGTTTTTTTGTGTTGCTAGGCAACGACCAAAACAGCTGTCCTGTCAGTCAAATCAAAGGATTATAGCGCCAGCGCTCTAAAATCTTTGGTTTTTGCTGTTAATTAAAATGTCATATTAGCAGAAACCCTAAGAAATACAGCTCCGGGTTACCCACGACAGACACCAAAAGTTTCTCCTCCATTTCTTGCAGTCTCCGGACTTTTTAAGCAACGGTAAACTTTCGTCACCACAACAGAAGGCCCGCCTCTCCATTCATTCGATTGGACAATGGAAAAAACGCGAATGACGTCGGGCTTTTTTCCGCTCAGAGTTGCTTTTTTTTCAACTTCAGGCGCTCAGAGCGCTTCTGCAAAAACGCAAGGCGCAGCAGGCGGCGAAAATGGGAGGCGCCCGGGGCGCATAAGCAGCGCGCAGAACGCTCACTGCCAACAGAAAACCATTCAAAAAAGGCGCCTCTCACTGCAAAAACGTGTTCGGTGTGATCGGGCCCTTAGAGCGCAGACTGTTTCTATAGCAACTGGGATTTCTAACGGCAGCTACAGTGACGCGCTGACTTTACTAATCAACTATTGGCTCTTTCATTAAGAAGGCGGGGCTTCGCGGCCATAATGAACGTTGCATTTTTCCCCATTCAAAACTATATGAATGACAAGTCTTGGGTATTCTTTGCACAAAACAGCATTGTTTGCCTTTACTGGATACGCTCCAAAATGGCGCTAGGGTGACGCGGAAGAAACAAATTGTTGATTAAAGTAGTTATTTTTGTTTTCTTTGCATACAAAACGTATTCTTGTAGCATTGTAAAAATTACGGTTGAACCCCTGTTGTCAAATGGATTATTTTACCGATCTCCTTGCTACATTTCTGGACGCTGATTGTGTTAATTACATTGCTGTCTATGGGAGAGTCAGAGAGCTGTCAGAATGCATCAGAATATCTTAATTTGTGAAGTTCCGAAGTCAAACAAAGCTTTTATGGGTTTGGAACGATGTGGGGGGTAAGTGATTAATGATAAAATTTTCATTTTGGGGTTGGGTAACTCTTTAAGCTAAAGATGGAGATGGTGAAATGTAAGCACAGGTATTTCACAGCACTGGCTCCTAATGAAACACATTAAGCAGAATTATCCTCAGGCATGTTCTGTTGTTAATTAAACACTATGAGTTTTCCACACGTTCAGGACAAGGGACACTGACTCTGGGCCCAAACCGCGTGTCTACCTATGTCAGAGTCACAAAACGAACTGTCTAGCATCTTATGCTCTGAGAGAAAGAGGCACTGCCACCAGAGGCTGTAGTCTGAAGTGGTTTCCTTGGAAACGGAAGAAAAGATCCTAAGTTATTTGCTATCAGTATAATGTTATTTTTGCAAAGAGTGAACCCAATATCACTCAGGGGTTACTGTGTTTTACCTGACAGGTGGGACTGTTGCTCTGGATATTGAAGAGTAATGTATCTCTTATAGAATAAACCATATATTTAAATCGCAATAAAAGTTATTGCAATGAAAGAAAAATTTAAATGTAATATAAAATAATTTTATAATAAAGGGGCAGCTAAAGAATGAACAAACTGATATAGTAGTATACTTACTTCTAATTATAACTTACATTTAAAATTTTCATTTTACCAGTCTAGGCTTTTGTATTTCACAATTTTCATTATTTATTTATAATTAAAGTGCTTTTTTGCATTTATATAATTACATATACTTTTGTATTTTATGATTTTTAATTTTTGTTTATAATTAAAGGTATTATTTATAATTACATATAGTTTATAATGTGCTGACTAAAATTGAGTTGCAATGGTTGCATTTTCATCACATTTATTTAGATGCAAATCTATTAGCATGCTTTTTCTTTGCAAAGCTTGAAGTAATAAATTTAATTAATCTGTTTTATATATTTTTGATGAAAGTGTGTGTAGGTCATTTTGCAGCAGTCGTGTGTGTGTGGGGGGGGGTGAGTGGATTAGATATACCCTGTGTTATGGGGACAAAATGTCCCCACGTGTGTGTGCTTTCTTGGGGATTTGAGCTGTGTGTGTATGTGTGTGAGAGCGAGCGAGGGAGAGTCTGCTGTCACAAGGAAACATGATGCTATAGTTTCCTAAAAATAACACACACGCAAAAAGGGGAAAAAAAGAGCGAGAAGGAAAAAGAGACCTTACATAAGACCTGTCTGCTGCTCTACACCTCCTGCCTCAAGTGCTTTTCTCCTCCTCTCTCTCTCTCACACACACACACACTGTCTCTCTCTGTTTGTCCTAATTCTTGATGTGGCCACAGGATGGCACCATGCAATAGAAATAAAAGCTTGATTTCTACAAACATCTTTATGGTCCTTACGATTTTCTTCTAATACTGATGTGATCTTGTTTTTCAGGCTTGGAGGAACCATCTCAGCTTACAAAATCGTTCCCGATGAAATTGATGAGATCAAGGTATGTTTCAAAATTCAGGTAGCGGGAAAATAGTTTTATCAACATAATCTCACTTCACCTAAAGCTTTAAACTATCTGTATGATATAATAATGATATATCACAGATATATCACTGTTTAAAAGTTCGGCATCTATAATATTTTTTAAAAGAAATAAATACTTTTATTCAGTGAGGATGCATTAAATTGATCAAAAGTGACAGTAAAGACATTTATAATGTAACAAAAGATTTCAATTTCAAATAAATGCTGTTCTTTTCAACTTCCCATTTAGTTTTCAACATTGAACAGCAAGTCAGCATATTGAATGATTTCTGAAGGATCATGTGATGCTGAAGACTGCAGTAATGATGCTAAAAATTCAGCTTTGCATCACAGGAATAAATTACATTTTTAGAAAACAGTGAAAACAGTGATTTTAAATGGTAATAATATTTCACGATTTTTGCTGTAATCTATTTTGAATCAAATAAATACAGCCTTAATAAGCAAAAGAGACTTGGCAAAAACATGTAACTTTTAAATGTGTGTGTTTACCGACGTTTGTTTCTTTTGTCTGGTTCAGGAGACTCTGATCGACTGGTGTGATGAGAAAGAGTTAAACCTGATTTTGACCACTGGTGGTACTGGCTTCGCTCCACGAGATGTTACACCTGAGGTTGGTCCTGTACCGTGTGTGTGTGTGTGTGTGTGCCTAAAATATTCTCTTACAGTCCTCAATTACACACTCCAAAACTCTGAACATAAGCCAAAATGAATTATCTACTATCACAAGAGCACTTCTAGCAGTCATACCGGTCCAGATCAGATCTCAGTCTGTCAACAGCTCTGAGATCTCGTCTCATCTCGGCTTTACATGTGTGCCATATTCTCATCAGAGATGCTGCCAAATGTCCTGAGATGATCTCAGATGTCAAACCAGTTATTTATGGATGGATGGAAGGATGGGTGGATGGACGGACGGATGGATGGACGGACGGACGGACGGACGGACGGACGGATGGATGGATGGATGGATGGATGGATGGACAGACACTGATGGATGGATGGATGATGGATGGATGGATGGATGGATGGATGGATGGACAGACACTGATGGATGAATGGATGGATATATGGAAGGATGGATGGATAGATGGATGAAATGTCTCGGCTTTATTGGTGTGCCATATTCTCATCAGAGATGCTGCCAAATGTCCTGAGATGATCTCTGATGTCAAACCAGTTATTTATGGATTGATGGAAGGATGGGTGGATAGACTGATGGACGGATTGATGGATGAATGGAAAAATGGATGAATGGAAAAATGGAAGAATGTATGGATGGATGCATGGATGGATGGATGGATGGATGCATGAATGGATGGATAGACGGTGGACAGACGGACAGACAAACAGACGGATGGATTGATGGATGGGCAGACAGACAGACGCACAGATGGACAGCTGGACACTGATGAATGGATGGACGGACGACTGATGGATGGTTAAATGGATGGATGGATAGATGGACGAACAGATAGATGGATGACTGATGGATGGAAGGACGGCCGGACACCGATGGATGGATGGACGGATAGACTGATGGATAGATGGATGAATGAATGGACGGACAGACTGATGGATGAATGGATGAATGGATGGATAGATGGATAGATGGATGGACAGACGAATGCTGATGGATAGATGGATGGATGGATAGACTGATAGATGGATGGATGGATGGACAGACAGACAGATAGATGGATGGGTGGATGGATAGAAAGATGATGGATGGATGGATGGATGGATGGATGGATGGATGGATGGATGGATGGATAGACGACTGATGGATGGATTGATAGATGGATGGATGCATGGACAGACTGATGGATGGATGGATGGATGGATGGATGGATGGACAGACTGATGGATGGATGGATAGATAGATGATAGATGACTGATAGATGGATGGATGGATAGACGACTGATGTAAAATAGAGGCATTTTTACTAGTGGTCTCAGATTTTGGACTCCACTGTATTTCTCAGCAAAAGGAGACTCAGGGACTCTCCCTCTTCCACACACACATTCTCTCTCTCATCCCATGAGTCTCATCAATACTCCTCCTTTGATGTTTTCCCTCGTTCTTCTCCCTCTATCTCTCTAATGATGTTTGAAGTGTCACTCAAGGACAAAGAACACACACAGAGATGATTATTTTGTGCAGTGTGAGATACAGCAGGATTACCCAGGGTTTTAATGTGACCAGTCCCTGTTGATCTGTCACATTCCTGTGAAGCTTTTCTCCCAGAGGAATGTGATATTGCTCAGAGGTTGTTCTTCAATAGCTCAGAAGGCATAATGGAGTTCGATTAAATGTTTCATGAAATATAGTAATGATTAACTTTGTCTTGAGAATTAAAACTGACACAAATAAGACACATGTTGACATACAATAAGTAATGCTCTAAAAATAAGTGTGGATAGCATCAAAAAATGTTTTTGATGACTTTTAATCAAAATTTTTGAGCATGGTTTAAAACGCCTTCATTTAATTTCAGCAGGTCTAGACAAATATGAAATATTTAAAGAGACATAATTTTTGCTTTTTCTTACTTTCTGTCATTCTGTCTGTCTGTCCAGGCCACTAAAGAGGTGATCGAGCGGGAAGCTCCAGGGATGTCTCTGGCCATGCTGGTGGGCTCTCTGAATGTCACTCCTCTAGGAATGCTCTCCAGGTCTTGCTTCAACACATCCTCAACATGCTTGTCTCAGTGTAGAAGATCTTTTGTTCATAATTATACTCAAGGGCGTAGAATTTAGTAGGGAAACTAGGGATTGTCCCTAACAAATAACTATATGTGACCATTGTTCTTGTACCGGCAGAGATGCAGTTTTCACTGCTTTAGGATTAACAGAACTTCGGATAGTTTCATTATAGTTGTCTAGATCAACTTTGAATAAAGAAAAGATAGGTTAGAGCCAGATTTTTGTTTATGCATGTGAATTTTACTTATGTAATTATATATGTGAATTATTTTCCTATATTCTCTCTCGAGTAGTAAAATAATCCAAAGAAAATGTCTTTAGAACACAAAGAAAATTATCATTTCTGATTATTATCAATGTTGGAATCGTTCTCTTTCGACTTGTGTGTGTACAGACCCGTGTGTGGTATCCGAGGCAAAACTCTCATCATAAATTTGCCAGGCAGTAAAAAAGGTTCACAGGTAAGAATCCTTTTTTTCTTTCATTAAGTGTGCGGTTAGTCATATATCTCAGTAGTGGTCTAGCAGTATGTACTCCGTTAGCCAAAACTTTCAATATAGCACCTCTGTTTTAAACATAATGTGCATGTTTAGTTCTGTTTGTGGACTTGCTTGTGGTCTCAATAAAATATACATTAATGAGTGCTGGAAATAGAGATAAACATGAATAATTATAAAGCCTACTTTGGATCAGTCCAGAATAGGTTACTTAAGGGCCATCATTTTTTCATTGCTTGGCCAATTTATGAGAAACACCATGGACATAGAAAATGTTTGTACATCTTTTAAATAAGATTTGCACTTTGTAATCAATTCCAGTAAATCTCCTATAGTAGTGGATTATCCCAGTGTTATTTTAGTATCATTGAGATACTATTATATTGTATTAATATTTCTTATATTAATTTTTTATATTAATTTATTTAAATTTTTATTAATTTTGTGGATTTTAAAAATGTCTATATAGTTTTTAACCATTTTTGTTTCAGTTTTAGTTACTTTAGTACATCTAATTAAACTAAATAAAATTATGTATGATAGGACAATAATTGTCCGAGATACAGCTATTTAAATATCTGGAATCTGAGGGTGCAAAAAAATCTGAATACTGAGAAAATCACCTTTAAAGTTGTCCAAATGAAGTTCTTAACAATGCATATAACTAATCAAAAATTAAGTTTGGATTTATTTACAGTAGGAAATGTACAAAATATATTCATGCCACATGATCTTTACTTAATATCCTAATGGTTTTTGGCATAAAAGAAAAATCGATAATTTTGACCCATGCAATGTATTATAAATATATATGTGCTACTTAAGATTTTTTTTGGTCCAGGGTCACATATTGTGTTAAAAAATAAATGACACAGCAGATAAAAACAACTCTAAGGCTTGTATTCAAGCTCCATTAGATTACCGTGTTAACCATTGCTGTTAATTCATATCTCAAGCTCTATGATTTATTCCTCCTTGTGTTTGTGTCCTGCAGGAATGCTTCCAGTTTATCCTGCCCGCTCTCCCGCATGCCATCGACCTGCTCCGAGAAGCTGTGGTCAAAGTGAAGGAGGTGCCCAACGAGCTGGAGGACCTGCCGTCGCCTCCGCCACCTCCGTCCCCGCTGCCCACTAGCAGCCCGCACCGCCAAACTGAGGACAAGGGCGTGCAGTGTGAGGAAGAGGAGGAGGAGAAGAAGGACAGTGGTGTGGCCTCCACAGAGGACAGCTCCTCCTCGCACATCACCGCCGCCTCCATCGCTGCCAAGGTAAGCCTGTAGTTACATATAAATCAGTTATGCTATACAGTATGTATAGTATTTCTCACAAATCTCTGTTGGACATTTGCAGGTGCTCCATTGCCTTCATTCCCCTCATGATATTGTGTGTCATCTTCATGTGTGCTGCAGCATCCGCTGGTGTGAGTGAATACCATGACATCATCTTCACATCATTTGTGTGGTGGTTGTGTTTATGTCCATTCATCATTTATATGCTATTATAGTTTGTCAACATTTCAATGAGCTTTTATTTATATATTTTTAGTTTTCAATTTAATTTCATTTTGTGTGCTTTTGTCATTTTTGTCATTTTTATTACTTTTTATTAATATTTAGGTTTAATTTTTTTTTAGTCTGCTGAAAACTGGAAAAGTTAATATTGAACTGCCACAATTTTCTCCTATTTTACATAGCAAGAGGTTGTGGGTCATATTAGGCCATATTAGGTCATAAAATCATTAGGATCTTAGGTAAAGATCATGTTCCATGAAGATTTTCTACCATAAATATGTGACCCTGGACCACAAAACCATTCATAAGGTTAAATTTTACAAAACTGAGATTTATACATCACATGAAAGCTCAATAAATAAGCTTTCGATTGATATATGGTTTGTTATGATAGGGCAATATTTGACCGAGATACATCTATTTGAAAATCAGGAATCTGAGGGTGCAAAAAAATATAAATACTGAGAAAATCACCTTTAAAGTTGTCCAAATTAGGTTCTTAACAATGCATTTTACAAATTAAAAATTGCATTTTGATATATTTACAGTAGGAATTTTACAAAAAATCTTCATGGAACATGATCTTTACTTAATTTCCTAATGATTTTTGGCATAAAAGAAAAATCTAAAATGACCCATGATATGTATTTTTGGCTATTGCTACAAATATACCCCAGCGACTTAAGACTGGTTTTGTGGTCCAGGGTCACATATATCAAAACTTAATTTCTGATTAGTAATAAGCATTGTAAGAACATTACGTTTTAAAACGATTTTCTCAATATTTAGATTTTTTTGCACCCTCAGATTCCAGTTGTATCTTGGCCAAATATTGTTAAAAACAAGAATGCACACTCAAAAATCTAAAAATACTGTACAATCTGTGCACTTTTCGCATACTATTTTCAGTGTACTACAACCTTGAACACTCCAAAGAGTAAGCAGATTGGGACGTATGCAAAATATATGATTATAAACGTCACAGGAACATGTTTCACCACAAGTTAAAAATGTGCAAACTTTGACTTTTAACAGTATTTGGCCAAGATACAACTGGAATCTGAGGGTGCAACAAAATCTAAATATTGAGAAAATCTTCTTAAAAGTTGTTCAAATGAAGTTCTTTGCAATGCATATTACTAATCAAAAAAATTAAGTTTTGATATATTTACAGTACACTGTAAAAAACTACTTAAAGTATTTTCAACTTAAAAAATTAAGTGTTCATGCTGCCTTAAAATGTTAAGTTTACTCAACTCAAATATTCATGTTTTCATGTAGTACAACTTAACATTTCATGTTGTCTAAACGTAAAATTTTAAGGCAGCACTAAAACTTTTTTTACTGTCTAGGAAATGTACAAAATATCTTCATGGAACATGATCTTTACTTAATATCCTAATAATTTTTTGCGTTAAAGAAAGAACAATCATTTTGACCCATACAATGTATTTTTAGGTATTGCTACAAATATACCCATTCTACGTAAGACTGGTTTTGTGGTCCAGGGTTACATATAATGCAGAAATAGTAAGAGTGCCGATGTTTGGAGGTTTTCGATTATGATGAACATCCTTCTTTCGTGTCTCAGATTCCTGACTCCATCATCTCACGGGGCGTCCAGGTCCTTCCCCGTGACACGGCGTCTCTGAGCACCACGCCGTCCGAGTCGCCACGCGCCCAGGCTACCTCCCGCCTGTCCACCGCTTCCTGTCCCACCCCCAAGGTGAGAGCAACCTCTCTTTCTGTATCCTGTCCCCGCACTGTTCGCTTCCTGTCTGCCGTTCCTCTGCCTCCCCACCTCGCTCACCCTGCTGCCGATCTCCACGCTCACCTCACCCCAAAACTCCTGTCAGAGTCCCATCTGTGTGTGGATTTCACAGGTTTCTGTTTCATATTTAGGATATCGAAGAATTCTGTTTAAATTTCAGTGCAAATATCTAAACATTCTTAAATCAAAATACATTTACTTAAGAATATGTATATGTAATAAGTTATGCATTAAAAAAAATCTCCCTATAGGGTCAGAAAATAGACTTAATTGAAAGAGAAAACAACATTAACTTTCTGATCCCATTTGCAGATTTTTTCCTTGTTTACAAAACCTAATTTTGATAATTTTTCAGAAAACAGCGCTTACTAACGTAGTGATTTTACTTCTCCAATAAATGCATCTTGATTTAAGAAGGTTTAGGCATTTGTACTGGAAGCAAATCAAAAATACTGAGGAAAAATATTTTTTTTGCAGTGATAATTTCATCTTTCACAGCACAGACTGTCTTCTGGCATCTCTATAGCAGTTTTAGTTTAGTAAAATACTGTGTTTAAAGAAAAAAATTGAACAAATGAAGTTGCACAAGGTCTAAACTGCTCTTTTGCAAACTGGAAATGAGCACCATCGAGCTGATAAAAAAAAAAAGTATTTAGAAGTCATTTTTAAGCCATACAATATTTTGTGTGATTCGCAGATTGAATGTGTTACAGACGACTTTTATTAAATGATCATTATTTTAATGCTAAAAGACTAAAAACACTAGGTTAAAAACTTGTTCATTTGTTAACAGCAGGTTTCCTTACTATATATGGTGAAAAGCTGTAATAAATCCAATGAGATGTTTTACGTTTAGAGCTTTCGGAAGTGAAAAAGAACAAATCATCTTATTTACAGTACAAAAGCATAAATTTAGAGTCCCGGGAATTTCCTGTCCCTATATCTCACATTGTATTGCTTTTCAGTGAAGTATTTATATACATTAGGGGTTTATGTTGCATTTTATGTTGCTAAATTAATGTTTATTGCATTGTTTTAGCATTGCTACAATAGTGTTGGTGTGTATGCTGCCTTTAGTGTTTACCTTAGCTGGTGGAAGAAGTGATGAAAATTATGCTTTTCTTATTGTTTTATGATGGTTGTCAGTGTACTGTGTTTTATAGTTTAAAAATCTTGGCACCATATATTTTTTTAGGTTCTGGCAACCTAAGCTACTAGTTTTTGTTGTTGCTGTTGTTTTATTTATTTTATTATTATGGATAAATGTTGAAATAAAGTTACTGACATCTGTTTATAAACATCTATTCGACTGAAGATGGACATTTTTTTTCTCATTTATGCATTTGGCATTTAACTTTTATACAATGTGACTTGCATTGCATTTACTCTCTTTTTTTGGTACATGGGAATCGAACCCATGACCTTGGTGTTGCTAGTGCAATGATCTACTGTTTGAGCTGCAGGAATATGACTAATTTGTTATTTTTCTATATATGGTGAAAAACTGTAATAAATCCAACCGGATGTTTCAAACGTACTACTTTTTTTTGGGAAGTGAAAAAGAACAAATCATCTCTGTGAACATTGAGAGTCCCAGAATTTCCTGCCTGATATCTCACATTGTATCGTTTTTCAGTGAAATAACTGTTTGTTCTTAGTTTCTCATCATAAGGGGTTTGTTTTGAATTTTATGTTGCTAAATGTATTTGAGTTTGTTGCATTGTTTAAGCGTTACCACAATAGTGTTTGCGTGTATGTTGCCTTCGTGTTTACCACAGCTTGTGGAAAAAATAGTTCTGATGAAAACGTGTTGCTTTTTTATTACCAACAGTGTTTTATGGTGGTTGTTAGTGTACTATAAAAGTACAAAACTAATTTTAGTCCTTCTGTAGTTTTGTACATTAACATTAGCTATAAATGTTATAGTAAAAAAGTCTTGGCAGTTCTGGCAACCTCAGCTGACAGTTTTGTTTTGTTTTTTTACAGTATGTTTTATTTAGTCTCTTACACTCATCAAGACTGCATTAATTTGATCAAAAATACAGAAAATGAATTTTGAATTTTCATCAGCCACTGATATGCTGATTTATTATTTTTATAATAATATTTATATAATTATCTATGTTGGCTACAGTTGTGCTACCAAATATTTTTTGATGAATAAAATGTTAAAAAGAACAGCATTTATTCAAAATATGAATCTTTTCTAACAAGTCTTTGCTATCACTTTTTTTTTAATCAATTTAACACATTCTTGCTGAATAAAATTATTAATTTCTAAATTTATATTATACATTTACTGATAAATATTTTTTTTACTTTTTATTCATCAAAGAATCCTGAAAAAGAGTATCATAGGTTTCAAAAAAAATATTAAGCAACACAACTGTTTCCAGCACTGATAATAAATCAGCATATATTAGAATGATTTCTGAAGGATCGTGTGACATTGAACATATAGTAATGATGCTGAAAAATTCAGCTTTGATCACAGAAATAAATTCGATTTGTAATGTATATTAAACTAAAGAACGTTATTTTACATCATAATAATATTTCACAATATTTCATTTCTTTCTGTACTGTTGATCAAATAAACGCAGCCTTGATGAGCATTAGAAACTTATTTAAAATACATGAAAAATCTTACTCATCCCAAACGTTATTTCTAGTTATATTGAGTATTTCTAGTCATTATTAGCTAAAATTAGTCCCTTTTACCGTTGCTCTAAATTTTTTTAACATCTAGACTGCATTGTTATTTTAGTATCATTGAAATACTATTATTATTTTTATTAATAATACAGTTTGGTGCCTTTTTGAGCAATCTCGTGACAAACTTTGGATAAATAATCAAAGAGAAAATGTATTGGCATCTGTTTATAAACATCTATTTGACTGAAGATGAACATATGCACTTTTTCTCATTTGTGACCCTGGACCACAAAACCCAGTCATAAGGGTCAATTTTTTTAAATTAAGATTTATACATCATCTAAAAGCAGAAAGGGTGCAAAAAAATCTAAATATTCAAAAAGTTGTCCAAATGAAGTTCTTGGCAATGCATATTACTAATCCAAAAATAATTTTTGATATATTTACGGTAAGAAATTTACAGAATATCTTCATGGAACATGATCTTTACTTAATATCCTAATGATTTGTGGCATAAAAGAAAAATGTATCATTTTGACCCATAGAGTGTATTTATGGCTATTGCTACAAATATACACGTGCTACTTAGGACTTATGGTCCAGGGTCACATTTATGCATTCGGCATATAGTTTTTATCCAATGTGACTTGCATTCCATTTAGACTTTTTTTGTACCATTTGGGGATCGAACCCATGACCTTGGGGTTGCTCGTGTGATGCTCTACTGTTTGAGCTGCAGTAATGTGGCTAACTTGTAGCTTTGACCCATGTGGCTCAGGACTCTCACCCGAGCCAGGCGAGCAGCTTTCGTTCGTCAGCTCATGTGTCACAATCATTTCTCGCCCCGCTGTGTGGATGCAGATGGTTGTCATGGGAGCGGGGGTTGCTGTGGAGACTGTGCTGCGCTCATATGAGTGAGAGAGTTTCAACAGGTATCAGTTTGACAGAGATGCAAAATTCTGTCATCATTTACTCGCCCTCTTGTCATTGCAAACCCGTGTGACTTAGTTTTTTGGTGTACATGCGCTTTTTCTTATAAAGCGTTTAGTGACCAAAACAACAGCATAAAAGCAGTAGTTTAATAACTTGTGTACATGCTATATTTTAAGTCATTCAAGTCATAATTTTTATCAAATGACATGTTTTATTATTACTAGCTAATAAAAATATATATAATGCCTTGCACATCTGAATCATTTATAGGTGTGTAGGATGGAAGTACATTATAAAGTAAAAAAACTACTTTAACTTGCATCATCACAAAAAAATATTTATTAATGAGCAAAATTTCTGTCTTTCAACATTCCTCAGGCTTACAACAAATTATCAACGAATTTAAATGCATATGTTTTTTATTTTTAATGTATTTACTAAATACATTTCTTATCGTTATTAGCTAAAATGATTCCCCTTTGGCCTATTCATTTTTGCATTGCATTTTTAACATCTAGACTCCAGTGACATTTTAGTAGAAGTGAGCTACTAATATAGTTTTATTATTATTATTTAAAAAAATTGACTTTACATTTGAATTTTAATTATTATTATTAATTATATCTGTGTTTGTGTAGTTTTTATTCGTTTTATTTCATTTTAAATTCCAATATATTTTTTATATTTTATAAATATTTAATAAATTTTAAAAGACAAATTTTGAAACATGAGATTTTCCCTTTAAAAAAATGTAACCAATATTTTTATTTGAAAAAAATTTTTTTAGACTTGTTTTAATTTAAATTAATATTATTATTAATTGTGTGTGTGTGTGTGTGTGTGTGTGTGTGTGTGTGTGTGTGTGTGTGTGTGTGTGTGTGTGTGTGTGTGTGTGTGTGTGTGTGTGTGTGTGTGTGTGTGTGTGTGTGTGTGTGTGTACTTTTTATTTACTTTATTTAATTTGAATTGCAATATATTTTTATTATTTATTTTATTTTATACTGCAGGACTCATCTATTTTTAACATTTAGATTTTTAAACTGCATTTCTTTGCGTTTTTTTTCTGAAACACAAAAGAAGATACTTGAAAACACAGTTTAAACATTTATTATTCATACAATAAAAGTAAATAGGGTCCAATGTCAAAATATCATCTTTTTGTGTTCTGCGAAACGAAAGAAAGTCATGCAGATTTGAAACAACATGAGATTGAATGAATGTTGACAGATTCAGATTTTCCCTTTTTAAAAAATGTAATCAATATTGATGATGTCACCATAATATTTGCATATTAAATGCATATATTTGCATATATTTAAACAGATTTATACAGATGCTTTGACTACACTGACTAAACCGTCAGAAACAGAGATGTGCAATAGTGTCATGATAATGACAAAGCAAAACTCAAGCATCACAGCTGTTTTACCAGAAACGTCAGCTGATTTATAGCCGTCCTGATCCCAAGCATACTCAGACTCTCTCTATGTCACTTCCTGTCTTCTGTTCTCTCACAGTCGCACACACACAGATGATGATATGGCTGTGGCAGTCCTCCACACAGTTACATAACACGGTTGCATAACAGTGAGCCACTAACACATATACCAGTTCCTGTGATTATCTGCAAATGCAATTCTGCATCTAATTTTAATGCACAAGTAATTGGACAGAATAGTGGCGACTCGTTCTTTAAGCATATATTGATTAAAACCCCCTGCATTCTGTCTTAGATGGGGACTTAATGGAATATTTTGAGTTCAGCTTTTATTTAAATTATTTTTGCATGTGCAACCTGCTGCTGATTAATACAGAAAATAATTTAGACTTAATGTACTCGTTTTTGTTTTTTGAAAGAAATAACTTTTATTTAACAAGGATGCATTAAATTTATCAAAAGTGACTGAAGACATTTATGATAATGTTGCAAAGGTTTCTATTTTTTTTTTTAAAAATGCTCAAAAATGTGAATCAGCACAACTGTAATCAGAAATGTTACTTGAGGAGAATGATTTCTAAAGGATCATGTGACACTGAAGACTGGAGTAATGATGCTGAAAATTCAGCTTTGATCACAGGAATAAATTACATTTTAAAATATAGTCAAATAGAAAATAATTATTTTAAATTGTAATAATATTTCACAATTTAAAATTTTTTACTGTATTTTTTAACAAATACATGCAGCCTTGGTGAGCATAAAAGACTCAAAACCAAAGTTACTTTTAAAAGTAGTGCATTACAATATTGAGTTACTCCCTAAAAAGTAACTAATTATGTTACTTAGTTACTTTTTATGGAAAGTAATGCGTTGCCTTACTGTTGCGTTACTTTTTAAATCTGGGCGGGGCTTGCTTGTTTGTTTTTAATAGAAAAAGTTCTATTTTTTGCAAATGTCAAAGCCTTTTCACACCAAAAGCTTCGGGCTTAGAGAAAAATAAATTGACGTCTGTACAGTAGACCGCAGAACTACTAACTAAATAATGTCAACTCTTCAGCAATAAAGGAGTAAAAGGAGTAATTTTTGGTTATTAGTATGGATGAATTGGATCATCGAAGGTCGGCAGCAAAGACATTGGTTAATAAAATGGGATTAAATACATAAAGGATATTTGTATTATTTAACATATTTAATTATTGCAGGTTTGCATTGAATTTCACTGTTTTTATTCATTTTGAGGAATACTATATCTGTTTTTTAATGAGTGAGATAATTTAATTGAGAGCTTTTAATCAATAAATGGGGGAAAAAAGTAACTAGCGTTACTTATTTGAAAAAGTAACTCAGATGTTTTCTTGTCAATTAAAAAGTAATGCGTTACTTTACTAGTTACTTGGAAAAAGTAATATTATTACGTAACTTGCGTTACTTGTAATGCGTTACCCCCAGCACTGCTCAAAACATTAAAAAACATACTGACCTCAAACCTTTGAACTATAGTGTGAATAAACTTTAGGATATGCAACAATTGTGCTGTTTTTAAAGTATTAGGACACTAGGGCTATCAAATTAATGCACTAACGTAGTTTAATTCATTTTTCTCTATGCTGGACTGTGTTTACAACTTGTGTTTTGGATGCTTTCAATGTCAAAACCTCAATGTGAAATACTCTGACAGCTGCAGATGAGTGTTAGATGAAGAATAAATCCACTTCGCGCGTGTGTGTGTGTGTGTGTGTGTGTGTGTGTGTGAGAGAGAGAGAGAGAGAGAGAGAGAGAGAGAGAGAGAGAGAAACTCAGACGGATCTCTGACAGTTTTATAGTGATTAATCTATGAGTGTTTATCTGTCAATCTTATTTACACCTCTTCCATCACATTTCCTTCCCACTTCCTTTTCTCCTCTATTTCACCTCTGTGTTTCACTCTGTTCATTTTCAGTGCGTTTAGGATGATGTCTCAAACTACAGTCTCACTGGATCAGAGTTATATAGAAATATACAAGTGCATACATACCCGTATATGTGTGCTTGTGTGGTTATTTGGCATGTGTGCTGATAACATTCCTCCTCTAAACAGAGCAGCTTGTAAAACTGACTGGCTTCTTGCTGTCGCAGAGGTGAGACCATTGAATTTAATGCTTAGAGAAGATCAGATAGTAATGGCCAAGGAGAAATGAAAAAGAACACAATAAACAAACGCTCAGCAGCGCAGATCCTCAGCTCAGTGTCTCAGAGTGTGGCTGACTATCACTTCATCAGCATTATTTGCACACAGAATTACTTCTGTCAGTGATTCCATGTTTATTCAGGTTGTTGTGAAATGTTTGTTTGTTCATTTCGAATGTGAAGCACTTGATGCAGATGATCTGCTGTACGCAACATGGACTTGTGTTTTTGTTTAGTAGTAGTTTATGAGCTTTGCATGACTGTGTACTGGAGTAAAGCTGGTTTAGATGATGCCTGCTTGGTTTGTGTCTGATTTAGTATCTCTGCTGCACTTCAGTCTTGTAAGATTCAGTTAAAGACTTCTAAAGTTGCTTTAAAAGAGGCTCCAGATTTGAATTGCACATACAATTTCCATCCAGTTTTGACATGAACTAATAAACCTAATATGATGCATATTTGTCAGTCATACATAAATAAAACAGGTCAGATTTCTGCACTCAAAAAAGAAAGAAAAAATGTAATAAATGCATTTTGAAAATATGATTCTTTAAATAAAGTCAAAAATCAAATATATGCAAATAGTTATTAATAAACTATGCCTTTATATATATATATATATATATATATATATATATATATATATATATATATATATATATGTATGTATCAAGGCATAGTTTATTAATAACTATTTGCATATATTTGATTTTATGTAAAGAATCATATTTTCAAAATGCATTTATTCAACTTGTTTAGAATCAACATTCCGAAAACAATTACTTGTATTGATTTAAAAAGTATAAAAAAAAGTGGAACAAGCAACATTCATTTAGTTAAAATGAATAAGATTGAAACTAGTTGGATTTATGGATGGTAGTGTGTTTGAAACGTAGTCAATTTATTAGTACTATTGCAGAAATCTGACCATTTTATTTATGTATGACAAATATGCAAGAGATAAGGTTTATTTCTTTGTGCAATCCAAATGAATGGAAATTGTATATATGCAATACAAATACATCAATCTTACATTTATGGGTGCATGTTTCAATTTTACCTTTCATGCATAGGCATATCTGACAACCACTTTTTGAAGATGTCCTCATAAAGAAAAATATTAATATATAAGGTTTTCTTTTTGTAATTTTCATCATTTTCATCAGTCAGATGCATAATGCACAAAAGCACTTGTGAAACTTGCAAAGTTGCCAGATTTTGCAAGGTTGGTCAGTGACTTTCAGGTGTTTGAAATATATTTAAAGATTTAATTTGCACTCATTACTTCTGTGATTTATGCACAGCTGTTAAAGTATCATATATTGAGTTTGTTGCTCATTATGAGTCGTTTATCAGTTAATATAATCCATTTTAGATTGACTGAAATGACACACAAACACAAGTCAAACTGGTTTATATGGTGTCTTTTTGTCCTAATAAATACCATACAGTACATTTTCAGTTATTGTGCATTAACGTAAACTACAAGTTTGTAAGTTATACACCTGGATGTGTGTTTGTGTGAGTGTTCATTCTCCATTTGTCTGTTTCTTTTTCCTCCTCTTTCTCTCTAATGTTTTTTTTCGGATCATAATTCCTGCCTGCTCTTTCTCTGTGGGCTTCTCTCTCTCTCTCTTTCTCTCTCTCTCTCTCTCTCTCTCTCTACTCCTCCTCCTCTTCTGTCTCCATCCATATGTGTGTGTTCACTTCCTCTCTGTGTCAGAGTCTGTATGTGTGTGTGAGATCTCAGTCTTCATGTAGATGATGGTAAGTCCTAACTCTTTCTCTGGCATTTGATGTTTCTTGAGTCAGAAGATACTTGTGTTTATATTATAATCCATTTGATAGTTTAATAATCAATCAGATTGTGTATAAAGTGAATTTTGTGCCTTTTTTTTTTTTTTTTTTTTTGGAGTGTATGTGTATTTGATTGTGATGTGTAAAGAGAGAATGATAATAGATGGTAGAGTTGTGGTGATAGAAAAAATACTGAATGCATAAAACAAACTTGTTGCTGTGAGGTTTGCATTCATCAGTTCATCCATCTGTCCATCCGTCGTCTTGTGTGTGTTCTTTGTCTATAAATCTGTAACTAAAGATTTTTGCATAATAATTAGTCTCTTGGCAATTTGTCCAATGTGATACTGTCCATTTGCATCTAAATGTATATATATTTTGTCTCGTACATTTGATATTCATCACAAAGGATGAGATGTAGAAGATCAGATTGCATTCGTTCAGATGTTTGGCTGAATTATGAGTATGTTAGATAACTCCCTAAAGCTGCTTTCATGAATTTAGGAATGGTTTTCAAATGCCGTCTGCCAAAAATCTTGAGTAAAATAATCACTTTAGGTATGAGACGCTTTTGAACAAAAGTGTAAAATTATCACTTGATGTTTTGAGACTCTTGACTTAACGTTCAATTAGTAAATGCTTACGTTGTGTTGGCTAAAATAAACTATAGATTTTCAGTTTTAAGTTTATATTGTGTTAAAATATTTATTTATTGATTAATTGATTTATTTCAGTGTTTGATTATTTTGTTATTTTAATAAAATAATATTAAATATTCCTATATTATATTAATATATTTTGTTTTTTATTTAGTTGTTTATGTTGATTTTTATTATAATACTATGATTTTTATTTTAATTATTACTATTATGAATGATTATACTGAACACAGAGTGTTCAAATCAATTGGAAATTGTTACAAAACAGTTTTATCACAGTTTTAGTTTGAAGATACCAGCATTATCGCCTTTTAGCAGTAGACAGATATAAATGTGTAAAATGACTCAACTCAGCTGATAATGACAGGCCACTGCTTATTTCATCCAATTATGATATAATATGTTTACTTTTTATGAAAATTAAGGGGAGACACTGCAGGCAAAAACGCTGTTTTCTCATGCACCTGTCAAGTTTGAGATTTTGGGCTTTTTTTTTATAAAGTGTTTTTTCAGACTAGTAAAAAGAAAACATCAAAAATACACTATTAAGTGTTTCTTTTATAGCACTTTATCTATTTGTGTCAATAGATTTCAATTACAATACATATTTTTAAAGGCCATTTCCTTTTTTTCTCCTACACTTAGCCATAAATCTCCACTTCAGTAGCACTTCCACACACTAAACTTGACATTTTTATTCCTGTCTATATCCTGAAGGCTTTTACAGAGGGATTTGTTCATATATAATTTGCTTTATTATATACAACATTTTATTTCCCAAAAATTGCGAAAATATAATGTTTTCTGTCTGAGTATTTTCTGAATTATGGAGTGACAAAATGACATACCTAAAATTCCTTCTGTAAAAACATTTGACTTTAATATGTCAAAAATATTAAACAAGAGCTTTGAAACTGACTTCATCCAGTGTTTCGATTTTTGTACTAGAAATGTATGCAAATTAGCGCATATTTCAATAAATAATAATCATTTGCATATTTAAATCTAACATTTTAGAAAACTTGTAATACAAAAAATGTTTGCAATATCAGTGTAATCAATCAACTAGGTACGTTAGGCGATAACTATTAGTTATTTTTTTTACCCTATTCACTTGCAGTGTCTCACGGAAATGGACAAAGCACTGAGGAATTATTATTAGCAGACATTGATGCTGTGAAGTTGCACTCACAGATTATGTTATCTGAGGTGTAGTTTCTCATCCTGATAGCTGCAGTACAGAAGCACCTACTACAGCATTATTAAACACAGCGCGGCAGAAATCGCTTGGCTATGCATTAGCAGTCTTGAGCAGATTTTGTGTGTCCTGTTAGCCACCCTCGCTCCCTTCAAAGGGGTCAAATCTGATGCCCGGGAACCGAGCCAGACATGATATGAGCTTTTAAAGAGAGAGTTCATCTAAAATATAAATCAAGTTTGATTTACTCATTCTCATGTTGTTCAAACTTGTATTTATGCATTTTAATTGCATATAAAATTTCTGTGTATTTGGATTAAACAGTTTAAACATAAACAGAGTGGTAAATTGTGATGCATTTTTGCCAGTCATACATAAATGAATCAAGCAGTAGATTTCTGTAATAAACTTGATGTGTTTTAAAAACACAATGAATAGGCAGGTTTATATATTTATCATTAATAAATCCCATTTGTTTCAGTCTCATACATAAAATCAAGCAAGATTAACTAATTTAATCTTGCTTTTTTTTTGCAGATTTTTGCATATTTAAATCCATGTTCATACTTTTTAACTGATTAAAATCAATTGTTTTAAATATAAATCTAATTATAATTCAGTTGCAAATACACACTATGACATGATTATTTATTTATGAACTTTAATTTTTTTCTGTGCAAAAATTTTAAAGTTGCATATAAGTTTGTAACTACATTTTTTTCCATATTTGAGTGAATTATTTCTTTAAGTATTCATATGTGATAGCGCTCACAGCAGCTCAGCTGCCATCACCGCCTACTTAAAAAGTGTCTTATGAAATAGATACGCTTTATTACTTTCTCTTAGAGTAGCTCAGTGTTTTTAGCTCATCCTAGTATGTAGTTCAAGTGTCTCAGTTCAGGACCAACAAAGCTAAGGTCCTCCAGATCAAGAATACTAAATGCTGCAAATTTAGCTACACTGTTAAAAATAAAGATTCTAAAAACAGGTTTTGGTAGCAATGCCACAAAAGAACCATTTTTGGTTGCCTAAGAACATTTCATTGAGCAGTTTCTAAAACCTAGAACCATTTTTTTATACAGTGAAGAACATTTAAAAAAATCTAAATGATCTCTTTTGTGGAATGGAAAGATTACATGGATGTTAAAGGCTTCATGGAACCATCAATGCCAATACAGAACCGTTAAGTTGATACAATGTCAAATGGCAAATTTACCCTGCAAAGGTGTGCTTCTGAAGTGGCATTTAGATGTCTTTACACAGACTTAAGACTTGCCAGATACAGCATAAATGCATTTGCATAGCAATTACAACTGTACTACACTCTTAAAAATAAACATGCTTCAAAAGGTTTGTCACAGCGATGCCATAGAAGAACCATTTTTGGTTCCACAAAGAACCATTTGACAGAGCAATGGCGTAATCCTTTAAGCAGGCAGAAAGTCAAAAACCAGGGAGAGCAATCCAAAGTATCAAATAAACAAGGCTATGAAACAGGGCAAAAACAATGGCAAGGAACGGGGCAAAACTATGACGGAAAACAAAGACTAAACTATGACAAAAGAACAAAAACCGTAGCAATAACAATCCAAAATAAACAACAGTGGAGAAACGCTTGGTAGAGTCTGCTAGGCAAAACAATACTTCGCGAGGGCCTGTTTGGCATGGCCCTGCTTAAATGGCTGACAAACAGGAAGTAACCATAGAGGCAGCAGAGGGAGCAGCAACAGTCAGTGTGAGTAAGGGCTCCCTCTGCTGGCCTGGCGTTACAATTCTTTAATCTAAACTGAAAGCAGTTTCAAAACATTCCAAGACCACTCATTTTGTCCAAAATGGCAGAATTGCTTTTATCTCAAATAAACACTTAAGTTGTGCAAACACAACATCAGAGAAATAATAATTAAATGCCACTGTTTAGGTCAATGATTTTGGCTTCCAAAACTGTTCCAAAACCAGAAATTGCTGTTTTGTCCGAAAATTTACGTTTGCTGAAATCATAGTAACTTTTTATATTTACACTTAGTACTAAAAAATATCCGTAAAAGTACTTCAATCTGTTAGAAATTATTTATTAGCCCAACATTTCTGTGTAATTTTATGTTTATTATATCCAACCTGATCTTATTAGGAAATGTAAGGTGGCCATTTCATATGAAATCCTACTGCAGTATGTGATTCATACTAAAATGTAAGATTTTTAGGAAAAAAGTAAGCATGGTGGCCACCTATCAAACCAAACCATCACTGGGACATAAGCAGATTGTTTGAAAACCTACAAATGAGAGGAATGAATTAGCCAGCAATTTGGCAAGATGTAAAATAGTTAGGAACTGTCTTGAGATTTTGTTGGATTATCACACTGTTAGCAACAATTGAAGATTATTGGAGTGTATTGAATCACCCTTGAGAAAAACACTTTTTTGAGGACATTGCACATGTGAAGCAGTGTGCCGTACGCTGCAGTAACAGTGGCGTGTTTGTGTGTGTGTGGCGATAAATAACGCTTCTAAAGATTATATCTGTAGTACTTGAGTTTCACTTGAACATTAAACTCGGGTGGGCTGCCGCCTGCAAGATATATTACTCCCGTCCTGGACCACAAGGACACCTTGCATGCAGGAACGTGAGACGCAGTGCTGATTTTATGTGCAAAGTAGCAAATGATTCCTGTCAGATGCTGTGAGCATTTCAAGTTAATATGAAATCAAAACTGATGGTGTATACTTCAATATATGTTTTGGCTCTTGTTGTATGTGGTTCATCAGGGCATGTTAAACTAAAGAAAAAAATGTTTGCAATTAAAGCAATTTTCTTTTTTTTCTGCAAATGAGTTGAATTGATAAAATACAATGGCATAAACATGGTATTGTAGCATGCATGGATGTTTTATTTACCATTCAAAAGTTTGGAGTTGGAAAGATTTTTAATGTTTTTAAAAGTCTCTGCTGCTCATCAAAGCTGCATTTATTTGATAAAAAAAAACTGTAAAAACGGTAATGTTGTGAAGTATTATTACAGTTTAAAATAAATGTTTTCTTTGTGAATGTATTGCAAAATGTAATTTATTGATGTGATCAAAGCTGAATTTTCAGCATCATTACTCCAGTCTTCAGTGTAGAATTCTTTTGTAACTTTTAAAAATGTCTTCAATGTCACTTTTGATCGATTTATTGCATCTTTGCTAAATAAAAGTATTAGTTTAAAAAAAAAAAACTTTCTGACCCCAAACTTTTGAATGGGAGTGTATACTAAGTATATATCTGAATTAATTTCTGAATATTTCCATAAATATTTATTATGTTGACATCAGTATTGTTGTTTTGAGAAATATCATCTTCAGTAATGTAGTTAGTTGCATTGTGGTCGTTTAGGGATTCTTGAAGGGAGGGAGTTGAAGTTGGTGTGTTTCAGTTGCAATTTGTTAAACGATTCACCCATCTTTCCATTTTTTGCTGTGTTTTCGTCTGTATGTGTTGTAAATCCAATATAAATTGGATTTAATGTGACAATATTTTTACATTTTTATCCCCAAGCTAAAATCAAACTGGGATCTATGGAACCCTATGTCTGCCACATAAGAAAAAAATCATGCTTTAGTAAGTCATAATTTTGGCGTAAGCCATAATATGAGATAAAAAGTCGAAATTATGACTTTAAAAATCAAAATACATAAAAAGTCATAATTTTGACATACTAAATTAAAACAATGACATGCTAAATCAAATGTATGACCTAAATTGTAGCAATATTACACTTGGAGAATTATATCTTTTACTAATTCACAATTATTTCTCATAATTATGAATTTTTATGTTATAATTTCAACCTTTTATGTCATAATTTAAAGTAATAATTTGACCTTTTGTCAATTTCAGCTATTTTTTAAATAATTTTAACTTGTCATAATGTTTAACTTTCAAAGTCATTATTTGTACTTTTTCTCTCATATTTTAAACTTTTTATGCCATTATTTTGATTTAATATGTCATAATTTTGACCTTTTGACTTTTAAAATCATAATTATCAGATAAAAAGTCAAAACTTTGACATACCAAATCAAAATTATGACATACTAAATCATATTTATGACTTAAATTTCCACTAGGAGAATGATGTCATAATTTTAAAGTTTTATGTCATAATTAAAAATTTTAAATGAATAATGTCATAAATTTGACTTAAAATCATAATGTTTAACTTTCAAAGCCATAATTTGTACCTTTTCTCTCATAATTTCAACTTAATTTAGCCATAATTTAGATTTAGTATGCCATAATTTAGAATTTTTGTTATAACTTTTGACTTTTAAAGTCATTTCGACTTTTTTTTAAGCTAATAATTTACTTTTTATGTCATAATTTCAATTTAGCATGTCATATTTTCTACTTTATCTCTTAATATTTACCTTTTTGTCATAATTTTAACTTTTAAAGTCATAAATTTGATTTTCATTTAATAATTATGACTTACTAAAGCATTATTTTTCTTATGTGGTGGAATTAGGCTTCCACAGGAATCAGAAATGATTGTCCACTAAGTAAAAGAGCTCAGGTTGATATTCAGAAAAACACATGAACTTGCATTGAAAATGTCAAGCACAAATCCCAGATAAGAAGCAAATACATGAGTGTAAGCGATGTATTTGCGTAGTTTCTGGGTTTTTTTTTTTTTTTTTTTTTGTCTTCTGTTCCCAGCTGCTTTGGCTTGCGGTGCTCCAGCAGCCCTCCGGGCCAGCAGGGGGCGGCAATGTGTGTGTTTCAGCTTGGCTTTGCTGGCTCTTATATTTAATTGTCTTCTCTTCTCCCCCCTTCTCGTGGCACCCAGGCGCGGCTCCCCTCCTCTTCATCCACCCTAAGCATTGCTGAGGTATTCCTGCATGCGTCTCGGGCCGCATCGCCATGGCAACAGCTCTCCTCCACCTCGACGTGTTGCCATGCGACATGTTTCTTCCTGCCTGCGATGATTGTTGCTTCCTGCTCTGCCTGAAACCCTTCCTGTCTTGTCATGCATGCTTTTCTCAAGTGCAACTGAGCAAAAAATGACTGACAGTCATTTTTGTGACAATTTTAGATGTTTCACTGGTTTATCCATCAGAATAATCATATCAGTTTTTTTCTTTAAAATGTTTTAATGCATTTCCAACATTTTTTTTTTTTTTTGTGCATTCATCAAACACTTTTATGTATGTATGGCCAGAGGAGTTATTCTTACTAGTGATGGACTGATACAATATATTGACCAGGCCAGTTAATTAATAATATTTGAAGATGATATTTGACTATTTTGAGATTCTTTAACATTAAATTGTATTATTTATATGTTTGTAATAAATGAGCTTTGTTCTCTAGATTTTCCATATCAGTCAGTGATAAACCTGTATCAGTCGACCACTAGTTATTTCTGTAAAACATACATAACATCTAAAAGTGCAGTTATATGAGCTAAACATACTCACTTTTCATTTCTCACTCGCTGCATTTTTCACATCTTGGGAACCACTTTGATCTTTGAAAAGACTTTTCGAAAAAGTTTTTAAAATATGTTTTAATCAGTAATCCATACCAGAAATTGATAAATTTCAACTTGATCAATTATCAAAAATAATAATAATGATAATAAAGTAACAAATGGATAATATGAAAAAACAAATAAATAAATTGGATTGCAAAAAAAGTCAAATTGTATTGTTGATACATAAAATAGATAAAAGAGTAGCTTTTTTTTTTTTTAATGAATATTCCAGCCATGTACCATAAATTAAAAGCTTATACATAACGCTTGATCACAAAACTAGTTGTAAGTAGCACGGGTATATTTGTAGCAATAGCCAACAATACATTGTATGGGTCAAAATGGTCAATTTTTCTTTTATGCCAAAAATCATTAAGTCAAGATCATGTTCCATAAAGATATTTTGTACATTTCCTACTAAAATCAAAACTTAATTTTTGATTAGTAATATGCATAGCTAAGAACTTCATTTGGACAACTTTAAAGGCAATTTTCTCAATTTTTTTGCACCCTCAGATTCCAGATTTTCAAAAAGTTGTATCTCGTCCGAATATTGTCCTATCCTAACAAACCATACATCAATGGAAAGCTTATTTATTCATTTGTATAAATCTCAACCCTTATGACTGTTTTTTTGGTCCAGGGTCACATAAATTATACTGAATGACTTACATCTTATAAACTGGATTGAGATGTTTTTATTTAGTATTCCGTTATTTGATAATGTGTAAGAAAAAAATAAATACATAAAAAGTATTTATACATGTTTATAATTTTTTATTAGCATGATAGCTTGATTAAATTTTTTTAAATTGTGGTGTTTTTATAATTTTTTTTAGTTTTTAATTAAAAAATATATATATATATATAATTATTATTATTATTATTATTATTTTATTTTTTTATTAAATACTAAAAAAAAATTATGGGCAACCAAATTTTTTTCAGATTTTATTGCAGACGTTATGAAAAAAAATTAAAAGTAGCTATTTTTGTTCTTAGTATGACCGTAAAATGGTTTAAATGTTGTCTTTTTCCAGTAACAATTAATTCATTTATTTTAAATGAATTGTTAAAACCTTTTTTGTCATATTGTATTGCTTTGAAGTGTTTTTAGAGAAAAATAGTTCAGACTTTCTTTACATTTATAATGATTTTACTCTGTTGTATAGCTTAAATTCAGTTACTGTCTACTTTTTGTTATCTGCTTGTATTGTAGCTTGACTAAGTTGTCCGAGATTCAATCTGAATAGCTTTAAGCTTGCCAAACTATAGTAGCCCTAATATGTCAAAGCACTTAAGTGTCACTCAAGATATTTCTCCAGCTCCATGATTTATTTTCTCTTGGTTTGTTTCGAGTCACTCACGATTTACAGCATTAGATTAGTTGGGTTGCTTTTAACGCGGGTGAGTTTTCATTTTGCTCAGCTGCTCATGTTTTCATTGTTCCGGTGCACATCACAGCAGTGTTATATTACTGTGTGTTGTTGAAGAGAGTTAGTGTATTTGTGTGTTTGTGTTAGTGTTTGTGGCAGCGCATGCTCATACACGTGTTTGACCAAATGCGGATAGATTTTGTATCTGTGCCTGTTGGGTATGGAGACGTTTGTGAATGGTAGTGTGTGTGAGCTTGTGTTTCGGGGAGTGACTATCCTGTGGCTTCCTCCAGGCGTCGCGGCGAGAGTTCAGAGCACACCTGGATGAGGTCATCACACTCAAGTCAAGGTACTCTACCTTGGACCAGGTAAAGAGCCCATCTTCAATCATAGTTTGAGACATATGCAGCTTGTAAACATGATTTTAGCACTGGCAGCTAATAAAGCAGCTCAAATACAGGAAAGATTAGTTAGTTTTGAACACAAACCAACCTCTGCCAACCATAATGCCACTACAGCACAGGTATCAGTGGGTTTAAGTGTTTAAATCAAGCTAAAACACCGTATGGTTAGCATTATTTCTTTAGGAATATAAACTCATCAACATTTGCCATCATTTACATCGTAACCGCAGTATCCACCCTAAAATCTAAGTTTCTACAGTTAGTAGCCTATTGGGCAAAAAAATGTGGTGTGGAAATGTTTAAGTTTCACAAACATTTACGAAGAAACGACACGTAATACATGCAATTAAATGTCAAATTTTAAAGCAGAAAAACTCAAATAGTTTTTTCTTATAAAATATACTACAATAATGTTTGTTTGCAACAATGAAATAATACAAAAACAAAAGATTATGAAAGCTTATAACAGTGCAATGCAGTGCACATTTCCCATGACATTTTGTCAAGTAAAAATGTTTGTAAAAAAATAAATTACAAGTAAAAATGATTTTGTCATTTTATCACCCGATACAGTAAAACAAAATATTTTCAAATATATTTTAGAATATACAAAAAAATGACCAAAATTATATTTGGTCTAATATGTTTTAAAATATAGTATATAGTAATATAATACATATATTGATCATTTTAAATATACTTTTAAAGTATATAAAAAATATTATATATATATATATATATATATATATATATATATATATATATATTTAATTATTACAAATTTGCACTCCATTATTACCATGTTAATTGTTAAATATAATACATTTTGGTGTGTGTGTGTGTGTATATATATATACATATATATATATATATATATATATATATATATATGCAGATTCATCCATGTTGCCACCTGATAGCTGTATGCTATATAATACATTTTATGTTCTTTTTTCTGGCATTTTAATCTAAAACACTTTACAACCAAAATAATTTTGCTTACCATCACCACCATTTTTTTTAATGTGTGATGTTGTTCGTATTAAGGATTTATTGGTGTGTTAGCAGTATGTTTGGTGTATGTGTGTTGGAGTTTTTAATATTTATATAGGTGATTTTATTATTTTTTTAATTTTTATTATTTTTTGATTTTGTGTTTTCACTTTGTTTAGTTACAATTTCAGTAATTTTGTGCTTTTGTCAGTTTTATACAGCAGTATGTCTACACTGTAAAAAAAAACAATTTGTTGAGTCAACTTAAAATAATGTGTTGCCCTGCTGTCTTAAATATTTGAGTTGATTCAACTTAAAATTTTAAGTTGTCACTTTGTACAACTTAACATTTCAAGTTGACTAAAATTCTTTGAGTTCACTAAACCTATTATTTTAAGTTGACTCAACAAATTGTTTTTTTCAGTGTAGAAACCCACACCCCAGTTTTATTACATATACTCTTAAAAATAAAGGGTGTTTTCACAGCAATTCCGTAGAAGAACCATTTCGGGTTCCCAAAAGAACCTTTTGTGGAATGAAATGGTTCCATGAATGTTAAAGGTTCTTAATGGAACTGTCAATGTCAATAAAGAACCTTTGTTTTTAAGAGTAATTAACGGTAATTAGAGATTTGTTGTGTCATTTTGTGAATATCTGTATTCATTCCACTTTCATTTTTTTTTTCTTTTTTTTTCTTCGCTTAGTATCACAATTACTGAACGTTCAAAAACAACATGAGCTGAAAGATGATTTATTAGCTATCATGTGACATCACAAAAAAATAATCATCTTGGCAATTTCTGGTACACCTATTGCAAATTAGGTCAGCGCTTGTATTAATTAATCCACATCTAGGATATTTAATGAGGGAATTGTTTGATGAACTGATATCCCAGTGCTTTTACAGTTGTTGTAATGAAAGCCTTACTTAGTGTGATTTAATTACTAGTTAAAACTGTCATTATTGCAACATATGGCAGGTGTGTGTGTGTGTGTGTGTGTGTGTGTGTGTCTGCTTAAAATGTCTGTCAGTTGATCTCTGATTTGGTTGTTTTGATGCTTCAGTTTCTCTGTTCTTATCTTCTTCTGAGTTCACTTTAAGGTCAGCATGAAATTAAAATGGACTTTATTTACTACTTAAAGGATTAGTTCACTTCCAGAACAAAAAAGTACAGATAATGTAC